>NC_136999.1:4023013-4038013 GCF_032717465.1 Coenobita brevimanus | reverse complement strand
TGAATGGTTAAATATAAAAAGACACGATTCTCTCTCTCTCTCTCTCTCTCTCTCTCTCTCACACACACACACACACAACCACCAATCCCTCCATCAATCTACCTCGCTGTCTATTTACCAATCTGTCTATCTACTTGTCGCCTGGCATCTAATCCCAGAGTTCATTCATGGTTGCCGCGACAAAAATGCCTTCTATTCTCTGTACCACAACTCATCACCACTACCTCCAAATGAATGTGTGTGTGTGTGTGTGTGTGTGTGTGTGTGTGTGTGTGTGTGTGTGTGTGTGTGTGTGTGTGTGTGTGTGTGAGAGAGAGAGAGAGAGAGAGAGAGAGAGTTGCAGGTAAATTAAAATGAATTCCTCTTTTTCAGTCTCTCACACTTATCCTTACTCACACCCACAAAACTCTCTCTATCTCTCTCTCTCTCTCTCACACACGCACACACACACACACACACACACACACACACACACACACACACACCACTTAAGCAAATAATCCCAGGCTCTTCAGCTAATGGTGTGTGTCTCCTCCCTCTCAGCGGCTGTGTTGAGTTATAAGGTAGTTGCATTTTAGCCAGGCATTTTTTACCTCTCTCTCTCTCTCTCTCAGCAAAAGAAAAATAGGAAGAAAGGCGAGGAAGTCAAAGAAAGTAAAATTAAATTAAATGATTATTGTAGACTCGAGCCTCCTATATATTTCAATGGGCAACATCAAGGGGCGAATCTGTTAAGTCTTCCAGTAAGGGGCCCTGTCCATGTGTCTCTCATTACTGATTATCGGAAGAGGTGCTTTTCTCCTGTAAATTTATAGTGAAGCCAAAGCACACCACACAACACACCACCATACCACCCTGTCACACCACACCACACCGCACAAAATTGCTCTTCCACACACAAATTACCACACCACAAAACGCAGCACAACACACCATACCATCCTGTCACACTACACAAAATCACCCTCCCACACCACACCACACCAAGGGCATTAACCGACGGGCCCTGAAGCTCCCGCAAAAAAATACTTTAGTATGTACAGCCAGAAGTAAAAATTGGTCGCCCCCTCCCCCGTAGGACAGTATTGTGTCCTGTCTTCCATATTTCCCGCTCTTCCCCAAACCAGACAGTATTCTTCCTTCTCACCGTATTTCGCTGTGTGCTTTATACTGCTGTCACAAAATCAGTACATGTAACACCTTTCCTTGCCACAGTCAGCAGAGACGTATGGGAGAATTATTGCTCATGGGTGAACAGTCAAAGAAATAACCATCTTCCTTTTTACGTCTACAGAAAATTTACATCATGCGAAAAGCAGTGAAAACCCTATCTTTACTTGTATGTATTTCAGATGCATCGCTTTTCCCCTATGTATTTTTCGGACTTCGGGAAGGTGCTTGTGTCTCTCTCTGTACCTGTAAGACCTAAATGCAAAAGCCACCTACACATCCTTCCCCCTTTCTTAAAATTGCAAGAAACAGGAGATTCAACTACCTACATTTCACCATTACAATACCTGTGAGACTCTCCCTCCTCCCCACCGCCATTGTAGGTCTGCAATAAGAGTTACAGACCGAGAACGAGATCTGTGGTAACTGTTATCTCGTGTTAAAAAAAAAAAAAAAAAAAAAAAAAAAAAAAGTAATTTTCATAGGTGAGATTCCAGGGAGGTCCGATGACACCTCTCTCTCTCTCTCTCTCTCTCTCCTTCTCTCTCACATACACACACATATCGATCTACCTTTCTATCTTCTATCTATTTACCAGTCAATCTATCTGCCTATTTATTTATCAATCTTCTACCGTATCTATTTACCTCTGTCTACTTATCTATCTACTTGTCTATCTATCTATCTATCCATCAGCAGCTCGAAATCGTGACCATGCGATTGGTGAACTTGTCAGATGTGGATGAGGTCTTTGTTGACGTGGTAATGACTGAGTAAAGATGAGTAAGAGACGAGTAAAGTGTAAAAGATGAGTAAGAGTGTGTGCGTGTGATGTTTAACAAATTGGTGTCGGTGGGGTTTTTGTTGTTACGAGGGAAAGATGAGTACGACCATGAGTAACGACGAATAAATATGAATAAAAGATGAGTAGAAATGAGTAAAAACATGAGTGAATTAAGTATAACAGTGATTCAGGTGGTGTAAAAATATTATTTAAAAAATAAGACCACAATGAGTTAAACATGAGTATATAAATGATGAACATAAGAACATAAGAAGAGAGGATAACTGCAGTAGGCCGGTTGGCCCATGCTAGGCAGCTCCTAGAAGAGTAACTGAACTACTAGAATGAGATAAGGATAGCAAAGAAGAAGGCTCTCCCCCGCCCTCCAAACCCTCCAGTCGAAGCCGGCAGGAAAAAGTCAGAAAGAACACCACGCCGTATAGAAAAACTGGCGTGGACATTTTATAGGAAAGTGTGAAAGGAGAATAGAGACTATCATAGTGTAACCTGAAAAGAAAATTTTTTTGAATTAGTATTGGTTATAAGATTTTCTTTATTCTATATCCACCCCTTATTTGTCATATGCTTATCTAGCCTATGCTTGAAACTCTCAATGGAAGAGGCTGCAACTACTTTACTAGGTAGCTTATTCCATTCGTCTACTACTCTATTACCAAACCAATTTCTACCGATTTCCTTTCTGAAACGGAATTTTTCTAGTTTGAAACCATTATTTCTAGTTCTGTCCTGTATGCTCACTTTAAGTACCTTGCTAATATCTCTCTTATTTATACCATTCATCCACTTAAACACCTCAATTAAGTCTCCCTTACTCTACGCCTCTCTAGCGAATGCAGACTTAGTCTTTTCAGTCTGTCTTCATATGACAGGTTCCGGATGTCATGTATCATTTTAGTCATTCTTCTCTGTACATTTTCTAGCGAATTAATATCCATTCTATAGTAAGGACACCATGAATAAAGAGATGAGTAAAATGAGTAAAAGGATGAGTAAAATGAGTAAATGATGAGTAACATGAGCAAAAGGACGAGTAAAATGAATAAATGATGAGTAAAATAAGTAAATGATGAGCAAAATGAGTAAAATGATGAGTAATATGAGTAAAAAGATGAGTGAAGCAGTAATCTATGAGGCGTGTGATGTGTGTAAGATAAGATATTGGTGTCAGTAAGTTCTTTGCTGTTATGAATTTAAAAAATGAGTAGGATGACTACAGGTGAATCCAAAATGAGTAAAGATGAGTAAAAGTCGAGTACAGTGAGTAAAAAGATGAGTAAAATGAGGAAAACAGTGATCCATGAGGCGTGTGATGTGTGTAAGATAATATATTGGTGTGGCGGTGGGGTCTTTGTTGGCGTGGCAAATGATGGGCCGGTTTAATCTGCTAATGACGGGGCCTGCTGTCACTACTACTGCTGCCGTCCTCCCTTTAGGGGGTAGGGGGAAGAGGAAGGGGAGGGGGAAAGGGAGGAGAGGGGGAAGGGGGGAGAGAGAGACGTGGGGATGGAAGGAGGAGGGGAGGAAGAGAAGGTAAACAGCATGGGAATGAGAAGAAAACAAGAAGAGAGAAGGTTGTGTGTGTGTGTGTGTGTGTGTGTGTGTGTGTGTGTGTGTGTGTGTGTGTGTGTGTGTGTGTGTGTGTGTGTGTGTGTGTGTGTGTGTGTGTGTGTGTGTGTGTGTGTGTGTGTGTGTGTGTGTGTGTGTGTGAGAGAGAGAGAGAGAGAGAGAGAGAGAGAGAGAGAGAGAGAGAGAGAGAGAGAGAGAGAGAGAGAGAGAGAGAGAGAGAGAGAGTCAAAGATAACACTAAATAAAAATAAACAACGCAAATAAATAACAAACTGGCTGAATACAATGTCCCCAGTTCGTGCCCTGCCTCTCTCATCCTATTTAGTCCCGACCACCACCACACGCGACTTTTTCACTTTTTTTTTTTTTTTTCTGGCACATAATTTGCAGCCTACCATGGATCACTTGCTTCGCTCACTACATCTCCACATCCACCAACCATCCGCTCTGTTCCAGTTAACCCATCTCCACTTCCACCTACCATCCACTCTGTTCCAGTTAACCCATCTCCACTTCCACCTACCATCCACTCTGTTCCAGTTAACCCATCTCCACTTCCACCTACCATCCACTCTGTTCCAGTTAAGCCCACTTCCACTTCCACCTACCATCCACTCTCTTCCAGCTAACCCATCTCCACTTCCACCCACCATCCACCCAGCACACAGCCCATCCACACGCACCTGCGACACTAATTATTTCTAAATGTAAGGTCGGGTCAGGTGGGCCCAAATGATGGTAATTAGCGCCTTGACTTGTGGACTGGCTTCCTATTATCCCCTCCATTATTTCGGCCCTACTTACAGCCTCAGTAGTGGACCCTCAGTACTTCACACAAATTACTGAGGAGGAGGGGGGGGGGAACTTCTCAAGGGTCTTACCACTCTCAGGGCCCCTGTGACTCCCTCAGCTGAACAAAATCATCTGGTGTTATATCCCACAAATACTTGATTCAACACCACCAAAAGAGGATTTAACTACTTCACCCTGATGACTTATGCTTTTATTTTCCACTCAGCTGCTGCTTTTAAAACACTCCGATGACTTACTTAACACTCCCGTGATTTTTTTTTTTAACACTCTAAAGACGTACTTTTCACTCAATTATAGTGTTCATCGTAGAAGAGACTATTTCAACCTGAAGGGCCTTCATTAACCCCTTCATTATTTAAGCTGTTCTATAAATGAACAAATCCTTCTGGCGGCAGCAGGAATATATATATATATATATATATATATATATATATATATATATACTGTATATAGGTATATTCTTTTTTAATGCTATAAACTGCGTCTTTAGTCTTGCATGGAAAGATATTCAGGATATTACCTTATTCGAATAGTGGAGATAAGATAAAAATGTAAATGCATACCAAGAACCCAACACCCTTTACTTCGTTAATCAGACATTTTTATGAGTCTCTTAAATATACATCGGCTGTCAGCGGAATGCACGGCGATTTTAGAGAGAGAGAGAGAGAGAGAGAGAGAGAGAGAGAGAGAGAGAGAGAATCAAGCACGGTGGATGGAACATTCTAGGAAAAAAATTCATTAAGGCCTGGAGGGAGTTTTCTGGCTGGAATTAGATGCCTGAAAAAAATGAAAAAAATATAAAGGAAAAAGAAAAACCGACCCAACGATCTCAAAGAAAGGCAAGAACCAGAAACTAAAAAAATAAATAAATAAATAAATAAACTTGCCTTGACCTGTAAATGTGTTTAACGAGAGAGGTTCAAGGAGCCAAAGGACAGACGATTATATTAAACTTTGGAAAGACTTTGAAAAATACCATAAAAAAATATATATATATATCCTAGGTAAAAATGTCAAGAAAAACAGACTCCACGTTAATAAAATTCAAAGAAAACATAGATCAAAGTAAAAATAAAAAAATAAAAAAAGACCCACTTTAGAAAAAATAGATCAGATCAAATAAAAAATAAAAAAATAGATCCATGTTAAAAAAAAATTAAAGTAAAAACATCACAGAAAAATATGAAGATAAACAGACTCATGTAAAAAATTGTCAAGAAAAACCCATAGTACCAGTAAAAAAAAAAATATTAAAAAATCAAGAAAAACAGACCTATGTTAAAAAAAAAAAAAAAAAAAAAAAAAAGACCCATGTTAAAAAAGGCAGAAAAGATCAAAGTAAAAAAAAATCACAAAAAATAAAGAACACAGACCCATGTTAAAGAAACAGATCAAAGTAAAAAAAAAAATAATATATAAAGAAAAACACTCAAGTTCAAAAAATTCAACAAAAACAGATCAAAAAATATAAACAATACAAAGAAAAGTACACATGTAAAAAAAAATCAAAGTAAAAAAATCACAAAAAATATCAAGAATAACGGACCAGTTAAAAAATAAAAAGATGAAAGCAAAAACAAAAAACAAAAAAATCTAGAAAAACAGACTCGGTAAAAAATCAGCAAAAACACAAATCAAAGCAAAATACAAAAAACATCCAAAGCAAGAATTAAAGGTGAAAGGGAAGGCTGGACACACACACACACACACACACACACACACACACACACACACACACACACACAAATATCTCGACTTCCAGGGAAAATATCAAGAGAATTTCCAAGAGGGAGAGAAACAGACGATTTTATGTAACGCAGGTGAGGCTTTTCTAGTTGGAATTACGTGCCCGAAGAAGCACGTCTTGTAGCACTAATTAATCTAACTAACACCAGCCTACGGTATTCAGGCTGAGAAATTCGAAGAAAGCTTGAAATCTGGTGTTTCTATCAAGGAAAAAAGGTAATGAAAAATATCAAATCAGATGACTGAAAAAATCATGAAAAATTCGGTTAGAAAAAAAAAAAAATCAAGCAGATAAAAAATGACCCAAAAAATTATTAGGAAAAAATAAAAAATGAAAATAAAGAAAAATCCCAAGAAAAAAGAAAGTAAAAATGAATAAAATAAAAAAAAACTATCAAGAAAAAATGAAAATGAATAAAAGAAAAAATACCAAGAAAAAAGTAAAAAAAATATATTAAAAAAAAAAACATTCCCGTGAAAAATAACTTTGGGGAAAAAAACATGACCGAGGTGAAAATCAGTCGGCTTGACACAAACACCTCTCGCGTCCGTCCACTGAATACATCCATCAAGGGAGTTTCCAGGGAGGAGAAAGAAGCGTGAATGGGGAGGGGGGAGGGAGGGGAGGGAACTGGCCAGGGGAGGGGGAGGGAGGGGAGGGAACTGGCCAGGGGAGGGGGAGGGAGGGGAGGGAATTAATTATTAGTGAAAGCGAGGGAGGGTCACACGTCCCGGCCCGGCCCACGAAAATTAGGCCTTTGTTGGGTCTTGCTAACCACGGGAATTGGGAGAGGCGTGAGGGGCCTTCTGATGCCACTGCCTTTCTGCCCTGGTCTGGCTGGTGTCCTTGCTGCCTTGCCTCACCCTGCTGCCTCTACCGTACTCTTCCTCACTGCCTCTCTCTATCCCTTACCTAACCTCCTCACTTCCTTCCCCTCTGCCTTACCCTGCCTCGACCGTACTCACACTGCCTACCTTACTCTCTGCCTCGTTTCCTTCCTTTATGCCTTACCCATCCTGCCTCAGCCTGCCTACTTAACTCACTGTCTGCCTCACCTCTCCCCTCTCTGCCTTACCCAACCTGCCTCACTCTGCCTCATTCTCTCGCGTGCTCTGCCTCACTCTCAGTATCTACTTCCTTCTTCCTCTCTCTAACTCTGCCTTGCATCTGTTTCTCTCTCTATCTCGCCCTGCCTCATCCTCTGCCTTACCCTATCCAACTTACCTTCTCTGCCTTGCCCTCTGTCTGCCTCACCCTTATTAATCTTGCCTTTGATTCGCCCCTACTCATTATTACAGGTCTCTTTCACCCTGCCTCATTTTCAGTACATTCTTCACCCTGCCTTTTTTCACCCTGTTTCCCCCTCTGCCTCACCCTGCCTTCCCTTGCATTTTCTCCATCCCTTCTCACACCCTACTTCATCATCTACTTCACCCTACTCTCCATACTTGCGTCACCCTGTCTCTACGTTACTGTCAATTTTTCTTTTCAGATCTTAGGCTCCTATTCTCGTCAGTTAAGGAAGCTCCCTAACACCTTTTCCTATGCGATTCATTTTGTTAATTAAACCTTATTATCCTCTTTTTAAATAAATTCTTCCATTTTCGCCATACTCTGCAAAATTAACGTACAAACGGATATTAACCAGCCATGTCCAAAAACAAATCGCTATGGAAGAAGTGTTAGGGAGCTTCCTTCTATCTTGACCTGTCTCTCACTTTTCCTCACACCCATTCATCCTCTCTCACACTCATTAATTTCTCTCTCCTTTTTTTTTTTAAGCTATCTATTTCTTCTTGTATATTCGTTTCACTCGTTTCTCCTCTCCCTCCCTTTCCTTTCCCATTCCTTCCTTTCCTTCCCTGGGCACACACTCCCCCCTCCCCCTCGTTCACCTACTCCATTATTCCCTCTCTTCTGATTTCTCCTTTTCTTTAATGTTTTTCCTCTTTCCCTTTACCTAACCTCTCATCTCTCTCAACTTCATCTTTCTTCCACCAAAACAAACTCACTTTCCTGGATCAGTCTATTCCTCCCCCCCCCCATCTCTCTCTCTCTCTTTCTCTCTCTCTCTCTCCCCTCAGGTCAGTCCGGCCGTCCATACACACATCTTCCGCATCAAATCCCCCTCCTTGTCCTTTCCTTACGCCAGGCCGGCTCTCTAGATTGGCCTTTTCTGCCTCCCTGGATGCCTTTATATACCCGCGGCTCCCAGCGCAGGGTATATGGTTGTCTTCCCCCTCCTACCCACCTCCCCCTCTTCTCACTCTGATTTTCTGTCGCGAGAATTTATGTATACCTGTACTATTACAATTACTACTACTACTACTACTACTACAACTCTCTCTCTCTCTCTCTCTCTCTCTCTCTCTCTCTCTCTCTCCCTCTCTCTCTCTCTCTCTCGATGGCCTGGTTTCTGTATTTTCGTGCGCATATCGGTGAGTCATTAACCCCTTCAGCACGAGGCCTTACTTTGCATTTTAACACCAGACGATTTTACTCAGCTTAGGAGACAGCATTCGGGGTAATGACAATAGACAGGCAAACTGATAGATATAATAGACAGAAAAACAGATAGACAGAAGACAGACAAACACGTAAAGACATACAGAAAGACACAGAAGGAGACAACAATGACAAAGATGGTTACAGACAGACAGACAGAAACTCAGACAGACAAAGACAGAAATTCAGAAGGATAGACAGACAGACAGACAGACAGACAAATACTCAAGACACGCTTATATTTACATTCTCATTTTCTATTATTTATTTTTACATTTTAAATTAATTTCCAGGACTCACTCTTACATTTACATATTCATACAGCCATTATATTATCACCATTACGCCCTACAGCCAAGGTTGTTACGAGAGAGAGAGAGAGAGAGAGAGAGAGAGAGAGAGAGAGAGAGAGAGAGAGAGAGAGAGAATGATAGACACAGACAGACAAACGGTAGAAAAAAGAGAAAAAAGATCACACACACACACACACACACACACACACACGCTCTCTCTCTCTCTCACTCTCTACATATATATTTTTTTTTCAAGAGAGAACATTACATTTCCATGGTAAAGAAAAAAAAAATCCCATATTCACACTGCCATTAATTTCACATCATTAATTTTACTCAGCAAATAGAAGGACAGGGGACACTACGCTGCTGCCACGTGAAGTCACCTTAATTAACTTCTGCAATTTAATTTTTCTTCCTTGCTACCTATATGACCCCTTCTCTATCTGATATGTACATGCTAAAAAAATAAAGAAAAAAGAAAAACACAGCCAAAACATCAAGACAAATTAATTCTCTAACTATTACATTCCCATATTATTACCTTCATTATCATTATTACCCCAATTAGCCCCTTCAGAACTACGACACCTTACTCGTATAACACCTGTCGTCACCTGAAGGATATAATTAGTCTTGGAATCACCTTTAACACTACGTAAGTTTAGTGGGGGGACAGCCTTAAACCCTTTCCTTGAGAGACATTTACCCCAAATTAAAGTCATCTGGACAAAACATGACAAAAAAATAATAACCGGAGTAAATACGCGCCTTTCAACCAACACACCCAGCACGGAGAGAAAAACAAACAAAATCTAACTATTCATCTACCCATCTATCTAGCTATTTAATATTATTTTTCTTGGAAAAAAAAAAATTATATCTTCACCATAGTAAAGTTTCCAATGCTTTTTCCACAATTAAGTCTTCAAGCTAAAATTATCCTCACCACGACAAGGAGGCATAAAGAGATTAAACACAGGCACAGAAAACACAACATAACAGGTCCACACACAGGCAGAAAACAGAAGAACAGACAGATAAGACAAGTATATCAATTATAAAGACAGACAGAAGAAAGACTGTGAAAAAAAAAAAAAAAAAAGGCAGACAGAAAGGTATATTAATTCTCACGACAGACCCAAAAAAGACAGACACAAAACAGAAAAAAGGACAGGTAGACAGGTATATAAATTCTCAAGACAAGACAGAAAACAGAAAAAGATATATAAATTCTAGAGACAGACAGAAAAAAGAAAATGGACATTGTAAGACAGGTATATTAATTCTAAAGACAGACAGAAAACAGAAAAAGGGCAGGTGAGACAGGTATATAAATTCTCAAGATAGAAAACGGGCAGGTAAGACAGGTAAATAAATTCTCAAGACAGACACGAGAAATGAGGCACTGCTATTATCCCTGCCAGCATTAAGTCTTCTAGGTAAGGCAGGAGGTAGGCGAGACAGCGTGAGGCACTATACATTACTGCCACATAAACCCCGCCTTGATTAAAAGCGTGCGTGTGTAAGTGTGTGCCGGTGGGGGTGAGGTGTGCTGCGGCGTGGACTCCCTTCACAGCGGGGTGCCACTCCCTTGCTGGTGTGCTGCTCCTGTGACCCACCCCTCGCCCAGGACACCCCTCACCCCGCCACCAAGCCCCAGGGCACACCACCAGGACACCCCCGTGAATATTGCAAGCGTCTGTCTCCCAAACCAAGACCCAAGTAAGAAAATAAAAGCGAAAATTAAGAATAGTGTGTGTGTGTGTGTGTGTGTGTGTGTGTGTGTGTGTGTGTGTGTGTGTGTGTGTGTGTGTGTGTGTGTGTGTGTGTGTTCATCCTATCCGCAGTAAATAAATGAAGACATAAATTAAGCCCTCCTCCTGACGCCACATAAACACGTCCCTTATCATTTATCAACGCTAAATCAGCTTCAGGGAGTATTCATTATCCTTCCAGCCAAAAGGTAAAAATGTTAAGTCAATGGCATAAAAAAAATAATGTCTTCTGAGAAATTGTTTTATCAGCATTTATCAGCGTTAACTGTATTTGAGAGGCTAATTATTTCTCAAACTACCATCAACCACACCCTCTCTCTCTCTCTCTCTCTCTCTATTTCTCTCTCTCTCTCTCTCTCTCACACACACACACACACACACACACACACACACCAATCACTCCTAACATCTAGACAAATTACTCTAACTCTACAATAAATATCTTACCTTCAACGAACGAAATAACATCTGGCTTTCCTTTCCTTCCTGCCTCTGATACACAATTTTTTCTTGTGAGAGGTTAGGCAAGACCACAGATTTTGTCTCAAGAAATTGTGAAAATAACTGGGACTCAAAAGACGAGATTGTGTTGAGACAGACAATGGAGAGGAGGAGGAGGAGGAGGAGGAGGAGGAGGAGGAGGAGGAGGAGGAGGAGGGAGGGGGGAGAAGGAGGAGGAGGAGGCACA
Source organism: Coenobita brevimanus (assembly GCF_032717465.1). Classification (NCBI taxonomy): domain Eukaryota; kingdom Metazoa; phylum Arthropoda; class Malacostraca; order Decapoda; family Coenobitidae; genus Coenobita; species Coenobita brevimanus. The sequence continues at coordinate 4,026,645 of NC_136999.1, read as the reverse complement.
TACACAGCCTCACCATCCTTACGTCAATTTCCGGTCCTCTCTCTCTCTCTCTCTCTCTCTCTCTCTCTCCATTAAGTCCTCATATTCTCTTTATTTTCCTATCATCTCTTTTCTCTTTCTCCCTTCTCTTTCCTTCAATGTTTTCATCCCTCCTTCTTATTTCCTCTCCCTTCCCATTCTCCCTTCCTTATTTCCTTCCTCCTCTCTCTTCCTCTTTCCTTCCATTTCTCCTTCCTTATTTCCTTCCTCCTCTTTCCTTCCCTCTCTAAGATTCCACACTTCTACTCTTCTCCCTCTCTTTTTCCCTTTTCTCTCCCTTTCTCCCACTCTCATTTCTGTTTTACCCCCTCCCTCCTTCACCTTTCTTTCTCTCCTTCCTTCCCTCCTTCACTCTCATCCCTTCCCGGTTCCTGCTTCTTTCCCTTCTCCTTTCTCCCCCTGCCCTCTCCCTCCCTCTCTTCCTCCACCCATCCCTTCCTTTCCACCTTCTCCCTCCTTCCCATTCCTTTCTTCTTTTTCTTCCTTCCTTCCCTCTTCCCTCCTCACTCCCTCCTTCTTCATCCAAACTTCCCAACAGGTCATTTGATTCTTCTTCCGGTTTCCCTCCCCTCCCCTCCCCTCCCTTCCCCCTCCAATCCCAGATTTCCCCTCCCCTCATTTCTTTCCTCTTCCGGCCAATACGTCTCCCATCCTCCCTTCTTTCAACTTATAATTTCTTCTTTTCTCTCTCATTTCCCTCAATCTTTCCTCCACCCCTCCTCCTCCTCCTCCTGTCCACTTCCCTCCTTTCCTCCCTCCCTCCTCGTGTCTTTCCCTCCATCTTTTCTATCATTTTCCAAAGTCTATTTCTCTCACATCATACGGCCTTTCCTCCCTCCACCTAGACTCTCTCTCTCTCTCTCTCTCTCTAATAAGAAGTTGACAAGGCAGTGTGACTCCTAGGGATGTTTGTGGTTTATATTATTCGAGCAAATTAGAAGTCCTCTATTGTGTATGTGTGTGTGTGTGTGTGTGAGAGAGAGAGAGAGAGAGAGAGAGAGAGAGAGAGAGAGAGAGAGAGAGAGAGAGAACTGTTTATTTGAGTGAGTGAGGTGCTGGAATGAACAGTGAGTGTGCACATAAGGTGGTGCGTGTGCGTGTTCATGTGAACGTGTATGTGTGCGAGTGTACGTATAAGCATGCAAAGTTGCCTGAGTGAGCGTCTATGTATGTATGTATTTATGTATGTATGTAAGTACGAGTATGTATGTATTTATGTAGGCTATGTATGTATATATGTATGTATGTAGGTAGTGTATGTATGTACGTGTATGGAAATATATATCTGTATGTCCATGGGTGTGTACATGTGCGCTTGATTATATAACTTACGTGTGTGTATGTGTGCGTTTGGTTGTGTAACTCTAGTGTGCGTTTGTGTGTGTAATTCCGCCGTGTGTGTTTTACCTCATATGTCTGTGTTTGTGTGTGTGTTTTATTAGACCCTGACCTCGTACTCTCTGTGTGTGCTTGTGTGTTTGTGTGTACCCTCACTTATGTGTGAGTTTGAGGAGCCTGCCGTGTGTGTGTGTGTGTGTGTGTGTGTGTGTGTGTGTGTGAGAGAGAGAGAGAGAGAGAGAGAGACGTACTAAGAGTCCATAACCCAACCCGTATTTAGCGTACCCTTCACCTCACTAACCCCTTCCTTACCAAGTACATGTTATACTCAAGCAAACATCAGTCTTTTATAATAAGCCAAAAAGATATTCTAACAAGGGGTCTCAAATGAACTGACGAATTTCTCTGTTTTTCGTACAATATCGAAAATTTTGATTAATATTACACGACTTTACTGAGCTGAGGGAAATACGAGAAAGAGCTGATGGCAGATTTGGATTCTCCGATTCTCCATGACAAATTACCTAAAATGATACCACTGTTATGTCTCCAAGGCCTCCTTTTTACGAATCCGCCAGACGACGAAGACGAAGAAGAAGAACAAGAAGAACAAGAAGAAATAGAACAACAACAACAACAGCAACAAAAGAACAACAACGACAACAACAACAACAACGCTGGCCACTCACTGACGTGCTCGCCATCGCCACAGGTAAAAATCTAACTAATACTTTCGCCGCCATGGACGATTTTGAGTATTTGGGTCGTAAAAACCTAAGTCGCGTCACTGTACGAGTATGTGCGTAATGTATGGTGTGTGTGTGTGTGTGTGTGTGTGTGTGTGTGTGTGTGTGTGTGTGTGTGTGTGTGTGTGTGTGTGTGCGTAGATCGAAGGGTGCACATTGGTCGTAGCGGGGGTGGTGATGGTGGAGGCTCCCCTTGGGGGCCCCGTAACACAGTTGTCAGGTTATCTACGCACCCCCAGTCAATCTCAACAGCGCGTCACACAGGGTAGCGTCACAACAGGTAGCGTCACACCAATCGTTATACCAGGTAGCATCACACTACCTGTCATACCAGTACCGTCACACTAGTACTAGTAGATATTGTTTCTTAATTAGTAGAATTCTCACCAGCACCTCACACAAACAGTAAAACCAGGCTGCGTCACACGAATTCCGTCACACCAGCAGCTACACATCCCCTCTACAGTCACATCACAGTGTTTCACCAGGAGTTACACCCAATACCGTCACACCAGCAATATACACCGCCAGGAGACCCCAGAAGCCTCCTCCCCTATCCTCAAAACACACCCCGACACACACTACACAAAAATGGATTCACGCGACAGAACACACTCAAGCACAACACAGTCCTCTCTCTCTCTCTCTCTCTCTCTCTCTCTCTCTCTCTCTCCCTCTCGCACGAAATACCAAGGCCCTCTTTTTCGACCAACCGAAGTGCAACATCCTCTCACACACGCCTGTCTAAAATGTCATAAATCTACTCTCTCTCTCTCTCTCTCTCTCTCTCTCTCTCTCTCACACACACACACACACACACACACACACACACACACACACACACAAAATGCTGCTCAAAACGCCACGGTTATTTAAGGCTCCCCTCGACACCCGTTTTCATGGCCAATATCAGTTCTGGGCAGAGGACCTGGGCCATAAGTCTTGCTTGTTTACGGGCTAGCTTCTTCGGGGAATAAATAAGTGAGAGAGAGAGAGAGAGAGAGAGAGAGAGAGAGAGAGAGAGAGAGAGAGAGAGAGAGAGAGAGAAACTAAGGCGCTGACAAAGAGGTGTGAGGTATGGGCTGCATCAAAGAGAAGCAATGTAGCAAGAGAGGTGGTGGGGGGAGAGGGGGCGTGAAGAAGGAGCTGACGGAGATATGCTGTGAAAGGGATGTGTATGTGTGTCTGCAAGGGAGCCAGCAGGAAGGGGGGAGGCTGTCTGAAGCATGGGGTGTCGAAGATGTGTCAATGGGGATGTGTAAGCAAGGGAAGGTGGGGGAGGAAGAGGGAGAGGGGGATATCTGAAAGGACTGCGAACGGAGATGTGTAGGGAGGGTGTGGGTGTTATTTTTTATTTATTTATTTATTTTTTTAGGGATGTGCTTAAGGGAGGGAGAGGTGTTCGTGTTTGCGTGTGTTATTTTTATTCTGCGTGTTATCAGCGGGTGTTTTATGCGCAATTTGGCTCGGACGTGAGGGAGAGGAGTGGTGGTGGTGGTGGTGGTGCAG
>NC_136999.1:4010513-4018013 GCF_032717465.1 Coenobita brevimanus | reverse complement strand
TCCTCATGGAGACAAATTTTAGGAAGGATAAGCAAGATACAGCCTTATTTACCCCGCCCCTCCTAAAATAAAAGCCCTAAAGTGGACAGTCTTCTCTGGAAATAGCAAGGACAAATAATTAAAATACGTCACAGCTTTAAGGGATTCTGACGAGACTTGAAATATCTACATTATTTTTTTTTTAGTACTAAGAGATTAAAATATTAGCTAAAATATTCTCCCTCTCCCTCTCCCTCCCTCTCTCTCTCATACACAAGTCACACGATACCTAAAACATCTGCTTGGAGTTCTTGTGGTAAATGTACGAGGCAATTTTTCAGATTAATATCCCCCTCAAAACACGAAGGCAGACGAGAAATGGGACGCACATTACTTCAGTATCACCCAATACTGCACAGAATTCACGCCTTACACACACACACACACACACACACACACACACACACACACACACACACACACACACAAAGACAAACACCCTGCACCACCACCTTCACCCCCTCCCTTCCTTCCTTCCTTCCCCGCCTCACCGCCGCAATGGTGCATCACTTCTCTTCATTAACATCAACCCCGCCGGAGCTTCACACTGGGAGGCCAATGTGTCTAGGAGGGGGAAATTTTTCACTCGATTAAGCTTAATTGTTTCCCCGCCTCGAGAAGGAGCTGAAAAAGGCAGTAATATTAATTGCCGGTTGTTCCTCTGCGTCACAGGCAAGTCCCCCCTCCTCTCTCTCTCTCTCTCTCTCTCTCTCTCTCGCTGCCAACCTTCTTTCTTTCCCCCCCCCCTCTCCCTCCTCTCTTTCCTACTCTCATCATCTTTTTTCCTTCCTCCTCCCCCACCTTCTCCCCTCTCTCCCCCTCCCCTCCCCTTCCCCCTACCTTTCCCCTGTCTCCGAGCATCTCCCTAGGTCTTGGTAATGACCCACTACATCTTCCGTCTCTCTCTCTCTCTCTCTCTCTCTCTCTCCACACTCTTTCCATCCTCCTTCCCTTCTTTCTCCTTCCCCTCCATATTCTCTCATGCTCATCCTCCTCCCTCATCTCATCCCAAACACCCTCCTCTCTCTCATCTTTTTTTTCCTCCACTTCACCTTTGCCTTCCTCTTCCCCCTGACCTCCCTCACCTCTCTCTTACCCTCCTTCCTCCTCATTTCCACCTTCCTTCTTTTTTCCCTAATTATTCCATGCACCTTCTAATTTTATCTCTCTCCCTCTTTCCCCTCTACATTTTTCCTTCTTTCTCCCCTTTCCTTCCTTGTCCTTCATCATCTCTTCCCTTTCTTCACTTTCTTTCCTCCTTCTCTCTACATTTTACACTACCCTTCCTTTTCTTCCCCCCTCCCTCTCTCCCTTCTCTTTCCTTCCTCCCCTCTCCCCTCACACCTTCCTTCTTCTCCCCACCTCATCACCACCAGACGATTTTCCTCAGCACAGATAAACGCTACGTCAGTCAAAGGGTTAAACTCCCCCCCTCCTCCCCACTTCTCACCTGTACGGGGTGTTTTCTTCCTCCACCCTAGCTTTAATGTCCCTAATTAGCTCTCTCTCTCTCTCTCTCTCTCTCTCTTATCTCGGTCACCGGAAGCCTCACAGGAGTCGAGGATTCCAAGCTCTAAATCTCGTAGGATCGAGAGGCATTTTACGGAGGCATTAGATGACTCTCTCTCTCTCTCTCTCTCTCTCTCTCTCTCTCTCTTCACTTTTTCTTTCCCTCCCCCTCCTCCACCCCCCTACGACCCCCTTCTCCTCTGCTACACCCTCCCCTTCCCTCATCCCCTCTCCTCCCTCTTCTTCATCTCCAATCATCTTCCTTCTTTCCCCTCCTTCACCTTCTGTCTTTCAACCCCTCTTCCCCCCTCCCCTCTCTCTCATTTCCCTCTCTTTCTTCCCTCTACTATTTCCCTTTCTTTAACTCCCTCCTTCTCCCCTCTTAACTCCTTCCTTCTCCCCTCTTTCTCCCTTCCTTCCTCCCTTTCCCTTCTTTCTCTCTCCTCTCCCCCCTTCCCTTCTCTTTCTCCCTTGGGTCCACTCTGTTCTTGACTCAGTGAAATTCCTAGATCCAGCTGTCTCTCTCTCTCCCTCTCTCTCTCCCCGGTTGCCTCTTACCTTGTGATTGGGGCTGACAAGTGACACGTGCGGGCACAGGTGTGTGTGTGTGTGTGTGTGTGTGTGTGTGTGTGTGTGTGTGTGTGTGTGTGTGTGTGTGTGTGTGTGTGTGTGTGTGTGTGTGTGTGTGTGTGTGTGTGAGAGAGAGAGAGAGAGAGAGAGAGAGAGAGAGAATTATATATATGGATGATAGAGATGGACAAGGAGAAACAAACTGAAAAATAGGTAAACAGATGAATGAATGAATGTATGAATGAATGGATGGATATATAAAATGACAGACAGACAGACAGACAGACTTATACAAACAGACAGACAGAGAAGTAGATAGACAGAGCCTGATAGATAGACAAGAGGACCACTGACAAAAATCACTTCTCTCTCTCTATCTTCCTTCCGGCCATCTTTTCCCATAGTTATTATTTTTTTTTCCGCTTAATTGAGTTCTCCCAATTTTTCATATATATTTTTTCTTCCCGCGCCATTTCTCGTTCCGCTACGCTACTTTTTATTGTCACTTCCTCTCGTTAGCTCTTTTGTCTGTCTGTCTCTCTCTCTCTCTCTCTCTCTCTCTCTCCACTTCCTGTCACACCGTAGTATTATTGTTTTTTTATGTGTATTTTGGGGGGTCTGATATCTTATTCTCTCTCTCTCTCTCTCTCTCTCTCTCTCTCTCTCTCTCTCATGTCTCTTCTTGTCACTGAACTTTCCTCATATATCATATCCCTGCCTCCTCCTCCTCCTCCTCCTCCTTTATTGTTTCTCTCTCTCTCTCTCTCTCTCTCCTCTCTCTCTCTCTCTCTCTCTCTCTCTCTCTCTCTCTCTCTCTCTCACACACACACACACACACACACACACACAACTCAACACATACACACAGCATTGACAGACATAGGTAGCAAGACAGGCAGAGACAGACATACAGACATCGACAGAAACAGACAGACAGACAGACAGTTACAAAATTACAGACTGACAAGAGGACGACAGACTGACAGGAAAAGGTGGCACAGGAAGACAGACAGACAGACAGAAACAAACACACAGGCAAATACAGAGAGACAAAATAACTAGAAAAAAATTGAACACTATACTCTGTTCACTCAAACTTGGCGTAATCATGACACGTCTCCCCCCTTCAGAGTTAAGAAAGAGATACACTATAAGGTGCTAGTCACGAAGAAGTGCAACGGAATGGAGGAGAAAAAAGCGGCAGTATTGTCGTCTTCTCCCTCTGAGCTACGGGAAAAAGGCAGCAAAAGGACGAAAATCTCTGTCTTTTAAAACGAAATGACCTGAAATGAAAGGATTTTTGCCTTTAATTTCAGCATAAATATTCATGATCACAAAATTACGGAGACTTAAAATGGAATGTACTAAAAAGCATCCTTAATCCCCCTTCTGAGGTCCGCTGATAGTCATGTATAGTCACTTCCATTACACAATTACAACTACCACACCACCACCACCACTACTACTACTACAAACACCACCATAACCAACAACCTTAAGACGGTACAACTCATCACTCCACCACACCATCACCACAACCACATCACTTATCATCCCACCACACCATCACGACAACCACATCACTTATCATCTCATCACACAATCACCACAACCACTTCGTGTGTGGTTGGGTGTGTGTGGTAGTGGTTATAGGGTTCTGTTGGTGTGGTAGTGGGTGTGGTTGTGGGTGTGGCACTGGGTGTGGCTATAACAGGAAAGGTGTAATAAAAAAGTCAGGTATTATGCCCAGTATGAGTGAGAATATGGTACACACACACACACACACACACACACACACACACACACACACACACACACACACTCTCTCTCTCTCTCTCTCTCTCTCTCTTTCTGTGTGTGTGTGTGTGTGTGTGTGTGTGTGTGTGTGTGTGTGTGTGTGTGTGTGTGTAACAGAACAGTGTCGGAATGTGTTTGTCGTGGCGTGTGGACATGTGACAATGTGTGCGTGTAGTGTGTGCGTGAGGTGGTGACACGAGAGAGAGAGAGAGAGAGAGAGAGAGAGAGAGAGAGAGAGAGAGAGAGGAAAGGTTATAGCATACCTTTCCCTTTTCACCTGGTGGCTCGGTCGGTACTGTACTCGTCTCAAGCCTGGAAGGTCCTCTGGAGTGGGTTCGAGTTCCACCAATAACCACTGCACAACTTTCCACTAAAACTCCACCACACCGCCACCACAATCACACTACAATCACCATCTGAAACCTCGTCACACCACACCACCACAAAATCACCATCACGACACTGACACAAGCACACCACAGTCAAACGAACACTATCACAATCATCAATACTCGTACTACAACAATTAACACCACCACCATCATAACACAAACACAACACTCATCACCCCACCACCACTACCACAACACTCATCACCCCACCACACAATCACCCCTACACATCCACAACACTCATCACCCCACCACACAATCACCCCCAGAGAACCACAACACTCATCACCCCACCACACAACCACCACAAAACCACAACACTCATCACCCCTCCACACAAACACCCCCACAGAACCACAACACTCATCACCCCACCACACAATCACCCCCACACAACCACAACACCCATCACCCCACCACACAATGACCTCTCGCCACGCCACAGGCTCCCCTACACCCTAACTGCCAAGTAGGTGTGAAATGGGTGTAATTACCACCCTCAGAGGTCACGGCTCTTCCTGCCCTTCCCCACAATCTCTCTCTCTCTCTCTCTCTCTCTCTCTCTCGTCTTCGAATATCACTCCTCAATCGCCCAACTTTCTTTTCATCTTCCCCTTGATCTCTCTCGTCGTTCTGCTCAGCCTCTCTCTCTCTCTCCCCCCCCCTCTCTCTCTCTCTCTCTCCCTCCCAACTTATGAACACAATCTTTCACCTCCACTTACACATATATCCCTTCTTACCTTCTTTCTTTCCTCTCTAAATCACCGCCTTCACTCATCACGTCCCAAGTGTCGTAAAACCAAGTCATATCCTTCCCCTTAAATCATACCCTTATCATATTAAACTCATACCCTTATCATATTAAGCCACTGGGAGGGGTGGGAAAGCCATCTGATTTAAATTTACGATGTGGATGAATTTCGAAACTGAGAAGAAAGAATTTTGAAACTGAGAAGACAGAATATTATGAAAATGAGATTACAGAATTTATTTATTTTTGAGGACGATTACACCCTTCTAACTATAAAGAAATAAATGAAGACTAATCCATCCACTTCGAAAAATCTATCTATCTATCTATTTTTCTCTCATTTTTTGTCTTATCAGGAACGTAGGGGCTCGAGGCTAGGCGACTCAAAATTGGAAAAAAAAAATGGTCTGGTGGTAGCAAAAATAGGCAAAAAGTCGTCCTATGTCTGAACAGGTTAAATTTACGATGTGGACGAAATTAAAACTCAAAACACATACGGCCGACAAGATCAAATATTATATATTCGAACCTCAAGGAACGATTTTAAATTTCTCTCCTACGCTGAATTAAATCATCTCCAAGTAGCAGGAACACAACACCACGTCCTCGGCCTGGATGGGTTAACTGACATAATTCAATCTAATTAGGCCTGGCTGGACCGGAAGAGGTGTGACCTGATCGAAATGGACCAGCAAAGATTTATGAACATACCTGGAGTGGTCCAAAAGGTGCTAAAATAACCTAATTAACCTTACTATTTCCTCAGTCTCTCCATTCCACCTGTAGCGACCACACCAACTCACCTGCAAAGGAAAAGTATGTATTAACCTTCACAGATGAAAAAGATGCACACACACACACACACACACACACACACACACACACGTTGTAGTTTCCTTCGCCGACTTATCCATCCTTTTCAAATTCGTTAGCACCTTTGTCTTTACGATATAGCCTATTACAAAATATAGCACTTACAAACTTCATGCACATTCGTCTAAATCCTATCGAGGGAGAGGCTGTTTTATGAATCGCCAATTATTTATAAAAGCCATAACTTGATTATTATTAGTTATCGGTAGATTTGGGCGGTAAACTTAAGAAGAGGTGAGAAATTACAGCATAGTGCGTTTGTTCTAACCTAACGAGGGTCCCTAACCATCTTTCAATCTAGCTAATGATGACCAAGCAAAGCAGTCAAATTGGAGGATAGATATAACTTTGGGGGATAGATAAAACTACTGATAACAACCAAGGAGACTCCAGGCTCGTCGAATTTCACGCCACTCCTACTTGGTATTTAAGTTGTGGAAGTGGTCCAGTTCCGTCGGGTACAACAGAATCCAACTATAAGATCAAGGGGTCATGAGGCAGGTAAAAAAAACACTGCGTGTGTGTGTGTGTGTGTGTGTGTGTGTGTGTGTGTGTGTGTGTGTGTGTGTGTGTGTGTGTGTGTGTGTGTGTGATAAAACGACTATGCAACTCACTAAAGATGGTATTCCCCCCCCAACCCCCTGAGTCTGAAGTTGCCTGAACAGACGTGAGATGGTACTTAAGCGGCGTAACTGGATCTAGATGGAAGAAAATCGGCTCAGAAAACACCTTAATTAACGAGAGATGACCTGACAGGGGTGGACGGGATGCAGAATATCTAAGAACCTTGGCCGAAGAACGTGGATAGACCTTAACTGAATTTAAGTGACCACTGGCATAAACTGACTGACCTAAAGTGACTAGGGTACTTTCAATGAACCTTAAGTGGCGCGGAAGTAATGCAGGAATAATCAAAATGGAACTTAAGTATCTTGAAGTGGCCGCTAAATGAATCTTAAGTATACTGGAAAAACCTTTATGGGGTTTAAGTGGCCTGAAGGAGCGAAGGAATAATCTGAATGGAACTTATGAGCCCTGAACGAAGCACTGACTACGGTAATTTGTTCCTAATTACTTCAAACTTCAAGCATGAATTTCCTCTGCATCACTCCACTCGCCATCCCCTTACATTCCTCTCAGCATCCTGGCCGTTCACCTCTTGGATATAAGGGGAATATAGCTACAGCATTTCGACTCTGGAACAATTCTCAACTACCCTCAGACGGTTTTTGTCCTTCTACCTATGCCTTCGTCTCTAATTTCTTTTCTGGTTGATCTGCAGCTCTAATAAACGGCCACATTTATATCTTCTAAGTTATAAAAAAGGTGTTCTTAAGGGTTCTGTCCTTTCACCAATTCTTATCGTGTTATTCACCGACTGTCTTTCCACCCGCATATTAATCCTGTCGAGTTACTTGTATTTTGCATAATTAATTACTTACACACTTATTATTTCACACTTCACTTTTCCATCCTTCTCTCAAACCGTCTACCACAAGCCACACTACGAAGCTGGGATGGGACAATCACCACTCGACTGCTGATTTGCGTCTGACTTACACAAATTAA
>NC_136999.1:3960513-4000513 GCF_032717465.1 Coenobita brevimanus | reverse complement strand
CCCTAACACCTCTTCCCTAGCGATTTATTTTTGGATATATCTGGTTAATATCCTTCTGTACGTTATTTATGCAGAGTGTGATGGTATTTGGAAGGATTTATGTATTAGTGAGGAGGACAGTAATATGTAATAAGCAAAATAAATCGCTTAGGATGAGATGCTAGGGAGAAAAATGACCTAGGAGTTCAAACAGGGTGGTTCAAAAAAAGGGAAGCAGGCAGGCAGAAAAATGGTGCCAAGAAAAACTGCCTAAGTATACACCGTGAGGGAAAAAAAAAAAAAAAAAAAAAAAAAAAAAAAAAAAATGACCTCCCAAATCTGACATTCAATTCAGTCTTTTATACCGCCAAGGCAGGGCACGAGGGACGCCTTCACGTGGTGGTACCGATATGACTGGGCGGTGGAGCTGCCTGGTTACACAAAGGTCCCTCGATCCCCTACCTAATCCCCGACATGAAGATGGTGGACAACAGAAAAAGGGCGACTTTAACCTGCAGTCCATTGGGTTCACTACTACTACTACTACTACTACTACTACCATCACTACTACTGCTACATCTACCACCACCACCACCACCATCACCACTACTACTACTACTTCTACCACCACCACCATCACCACTACTACTGCTACTACTACTACTATTACTACAACTACCACCAACAAACATCGAATCCCAGTCCTTCACATCTAGACTTGCACAGGTGAGCCAATTCTAGTTAGTTCAGGATCATTCAGTGCCAATTAGGCCCACTCAGGCTCGTCACACCTGCCTCCGCCCCGTCAGGTAAGTCCAGGTAAGCTTAGGACAATGCACGGTACAGGTAGATCTGATTAAGCCCGATCAAGCCCAATTAAGTCAGATTTAAGCCCGTCCAGGTTCAATTAGGTTCTATTATGCACAGTTACATTCAGTTAAGTCTCTCTCTCTCTCTCTCTCTCTCTCTCTCTCTCTCTCTCTCTCTCTCTCCATATACTGTATAAGAATCTCAATCAATTTATTACTCAATTTATTAATAAACCGATTTATAGCCATGCATCCATCTATCCATCCATCCAACTACCTACTTACCTATTCATCTATATATCTATCGCTCTATCTACCTACCTACCTATCCATCTATCTATCTATCTACCTATTTATCCATTCATCGATCTACCTACCTATCTAGCCATCTACCTATCTATCTACCTATTTCTCCATTCATCTAGCTACCTCCCTACCTATCCATCTATCTATCTATCTACCTATCCATCCATCTATCTATTTACCTATTTCTCCATTCATCTATCTACCTACCTATCTGCCCATCTATCTACCTACCTATCTATCTATCTGTCCATCGCGACCACCTCCTACCCTTCCATATAATCCATGACCCCCCCCAACCACCATCCCCCCTTCAGGTGAAAGGTGTAATTAACTGGGTCCAACTCCGGTCATTAAAGAGGTAATTATTATTCAGGAGGCAGCGGTAGTTGGCTCGTTTACGTCGGCGTTAATTACCGTCCCTCAACAACTCCCACACACCGATTTATTTCTTTTGAGACAGGTGGATTGACTTCGGGAAATAGGGTGATAAAAATACTGTGGCTATTATAAGGTTAATTTACAACTACACAATGAGAAATATTGCAACTACACTACACTGCCAATCTATCTATCTATCTATCCGTCAATCTATCTATATCTATCAACTTACCTACTTACTGAGCTATTAATCTACGCGTATTTTCTTTGTCTACCAACCTACCTATTTAACTCTCTCTCTCTCTCTCTAAGTTCATATACTCGCCCTTAGTCAACAAAAACCATAAAAACTCAACTACTTTGTAACAATGGCAGGTAGTGTGAAGATAGTGATGATGATGATGATGATGATGACGATGGTGATACTGATGGTGTTAATGACTGATGATGATGATGATATTGATGGTGTTAATGACATGATGATGATGACGATGATGATGACGATGATGATACTGATGGTGTTAATGACTGATGATGATGACGGTGATACTGATGGTGTTAGTGACTGATGATGATGATGATGCTGTTGATGACGGTGATGACGATGGCAATGATAAAAAACAATACCAATTCTATACTGAAAAATCTCCAAATCCGCATAAATCTCCGAGTCACCCCCGTCCCCAGCACTGGTAATAACAACGCCACCAAAACCTGCCCCAGACGCTACCCCGGGTGGTCGCGGCCTCTCTGTCCCTCTGGCTAAACTCTACACCACAGCGAAGGAAGAATGACACGAAAATAATTACTTTTACACCCTTGACCCACTCCTACAATGACAAATACACCATCGAGTATATATATTTGAGAGAGAGAGAGAGAGAGAGAGAGAGAGAGAGAGAGAGAGAGAGAGAGAGAGAGAGAGAGAGAGAGAGAGAGAGAGAGAGGTTCAATTAATTACCAGCGGTGTGAGACAAATGGAACTAAGGCTCAGCACTATTTCTCTCTCGCGGGCAGTCGGGAGGTTCATTCTGGTTCCTTCACCTCTGACCTCCAGCCTTTAATGGGCACTAAATAAGTGAAAATATAAATAAAATAAATACACCAATAAATAAAGAATAAATCAATCCCTTCGCTTGTCCCTGCTTCTCTTCCATCGCCAGATTTGCAGAAACTTGAACCTGACGTAGTGAATAAAGTAGAAAGTTAATAATACACCTTAAGCCCAGTACGTCTTATTTCTGAATCTAAGAACTCCAGGGATGATATGAGGAATGAGAGGCGAATGGACTTTATTATCTAAGATCCCTTTATTTTACTGATCTTCCCGTTTCTTTCCTTCTTGTCTTTATTGCAATGTTGCCTCACTCAATAAAGGGTAATGATCTTAACCCCTTCACTCCAGTGACGCAAATATAAGTCTTGTTACCACCACGCAGTTTTCCTCGCCTTCAGGGTGACCCTCGAGCTGAAGAGGTTAGGTATAGATTCCTTTAACGCCAATCCTAAAATACATATCCCTAAAGATGATCCTAAAATACATATCCTTAAAGATGAATCACTGATAGCAAGAATACAATGATGATGATGATGATGATGATGATGATGATGATGATGATGATGATGACGATGACAATGACTACGACGATGCTGAATAACATGAATACATAATCGACCTGAAGGGGCTAACCCAGTTCCATCCCCATCCGTCTGTCGGCGAGGGGGGGGGGCCACTACTTTTGGGGGGGGGGGAAGGAAGCAGTCACTTACGCCTCACAAACCGACCCCGACAGGCGGTGAAAAACGTGAAAAATAAGTTACGAGAACAGGATAGTCAGCGAAGGGCGCCATTACCAGCCCAGCCACACCACTACCTCAAGATGCTTCCGTATTCATAACCTTTCCTAAGCTTAAGTCGTTTTCTGTAAACGGAAAAAGAGTATATTTCTTACCCCGCCATAACACCTCAAGAACCAGACGTATTCATAAATTTTCTTAAGTTTTTCCTGCATATGGGTAGTGATATAATTCCTGCTCCGCTCTGACATCTCAAAAAACTTACGTATTCATAAATTTTCCTAAGCTTGTTCCATTTCTTACCCCCGCTACATCATCTCAAGAACCAAACATATTTATAAATTTTCATTGCTGCCCCGCCATAACACCTTAATTGAGAACCACGCGTATTCATAAATTTTCCTAAGCTTAAGTCGTGTCCAGTATATGACTAGAGGGTTATATTTCATTACTTGGCACGTATTCTCGTCCGTTGAGACAGTTCCCTAACACCTTTTCCTAAGCGATTTATTTTGTTACACCTGACTGTAATCTTGTGTTACGTAAATCCTTTCATTATCACCATACTCAGCATTATCATCGTAGAAAAAGGTTATTAATCACCCATACCCAAAAATAAATCGCTAAGGAAGAGGTGTTAGGGGGCTTCCTTAAACGACAAGATTACGAGCCCAGACGTATTCACAAACTTTCCTAAACATCGTACAGGTGATTTGTTAGACCAGAATGACGACAAATTGCTACAGTTTCTCTCTCTCTCTCTCTCTCTCTCTCTCTCCCCCCCCTGGTCATATCAGTGCCACCACGTGAAGGTGTCCCTCTCAACTCACAACTACAAATACGTACAGAGACACAAGCATCTTCCCAAAAAGTCTGACGAACACATAGCGGAAAAAATCGAACCAATCTGCAACACGCACCTGTAGAGATAGGGCTTTCACTGTACTTCGCCAGGTGTCAATTATCTTCAGACGGAACTGGGAAGATAAGGTATTTCCAAACGTCTTAGGTCACTTTATAAATCCTCCTCCCGGGGCGCCAAGACAGCGACAAAATGGAAACGTCACGCCAATTTTTGTCACCTTTTGTGTCAACCTCCCGACGCGATAAAAAATTTTTGCGGCTGGATCGGGTAAATTAATGTGGGGTGACGTCAGAATGGGGCGCCTTTTAGAGCACCGAAAGACACACTCTGAACACCTCCTCCCCATCTTTTTTCCTCCCCATTCACCCCGACCCGAGGAAAACCTAATAAGAATGGTACATAAACACCACCGCACATCATCGTGTGGTGGGGGGGGGGAAGGGGAATCAGAAATATGGAGAGGGAGAGCTGGTGGCATTACTCCACTTTAAGATATGCATCATCATCACAAACATTACATCCACTCCTATCATCATCATCATCATCCTATCCCTTATTCCCATTTATCTATCTAATAATGCGGAAGTGACTATGGCTCCAGAAACATTGAGAGAAAACTTAGAAGCAGGAGAACTATCAACAGCGTGCCCAATAACATCACCCCACGAATCAAAAACAAAAAGAGAGAGAGAGAGAGAGAGAGAGAGAGAGAAAGACAGAGACCGATGGACGAACGGATATATATATATATATATATATATATTGCATAATGTATACAGAATGATAGATGGATCGGTGGGTGCATAGAGATACAGAGACAGACAACTAGATACAGACAGATAAAATAACCAAACCAACGCTCTACAAAAACACAAACCCCATCCTACACACTGCATAAATTACTCGCAGCGGCTCACCTTCATCCCCGAATAAGAAATAATCACCACGAAAAAGGTCATGCAATAAGTGATTTAGAGCTCCTTAAGGTTAGGCACGCGTGGAAATCAATATATTCATGTCCCCCCTCCTCAAGACTGTCCCCCCTCCTCCTTCAGACAGTCTCCCCCTCCTCAAGACTATTTCCCCCCCTCCCCCCTCCTCTAGAATGCTGGCAGCGGTCGCCTTGATGGTCTGGCTCAATTACTGCTCTGTTAAAGCGTAGAAAGGTTGGGGTGAAGAGGCGAATTATAATGGCTACAAATTATCGCCATATATCTTCCCGGCTTAAATAATTTGATGCATGCGATAGATGTGACTGGATAGAGAGAACCTGGATAGATATTGATAACTTTTTTGGGCGGGTGGGGAGTTCGAAATAATAATAAAAAATATATGAGGAGAAATTATGGTTTCAAATTATCTCCATCCATCTCCCCAGCTTGAATAAATTGATGGATGCGATAGATGTGACTGGACAGAGGTAATATATAGTTGTAATCAATAATACTTTTACACGTGTATATGTGACTGGAACTGTGTGTGTGTGTGTGTGTGTGTGTGTGTGTGTGTGTGTGTGTGTGTGTGTGTGTGTGTGTGTGTGTGTGTGTGTGTGTGTGTGTGTCCTACTAACCACATTATTTCATTCAGTAAAGTGATGTTCTTTATTCCTTCAGGTATCCCTTAAGCATAATAAAGTCACCTGGAAGAAGCAGGGTCAGAAGAGGTCATCGCACTGAAGGGTTTGACCTGTTGACCTTACTTAATAGGGACACTGTAAACAAAAATAAACAAAACCATAAGTACAGGTTTTTGTATTATCAGTACAGGGGTGTAATTAGTACGTCCAATAAAGCAGTCATGATTATTGCAGTATTTAATAGAGTAATTAGAGCACAAAGACCTGGGGCTCTACTCTGTAAAGGGCATCTATAACTACGGTCAACAATGGCGGGTAGCTAAGAAAGACTCTCTCCCTCCCTCCCCCCTCCCCTCTCTCTCTCTCTCTCATCTTACACTTAAGGTCAATATGGTCCATTTATCAGAAAACTTAGACAGATAGGCAGAGACAGACAGATTTTATATATATATATATATATATATATATATATATATATCCCGCCAAGATAATAAACTTTGGGAGCGTTCTTCTGGCCACGTACTGCATTGGCGGACATCAGGGGTGCTGTGGCTGAACCAGTGTCGCATACTATAAAGTATGCTTGCACCCAGTCGGCTTGCGCAGGCCGATTACACTTGGTTCACAGGCTACACACACATCGAAAGCCACTCCAACACTACAATTACTGTACACTTACAAGCACTTCTCACCCTACATACAATCTCTACCAGACAGCCTAAGCCACTTGTTAGAGATACATTGGCTGTATCGTCCCCACTTCGGTTGGGATAGGCCGGTCCTGCAGTGGACACTCAAACGGCTGATGAGATGAGAGGTTATTATATATATATATATATATATATATATATATATATATATATATATATATATATATATATATATATATATATATATATATATATATATATATATGAACAGGTAGATAGATACAAACAGTAGAAGTAGTCGTAGTAGTAGTAGTAGTAGCAGCAGTAGTAAAATCGAAAAAAATAATGATGTCGTCTCTCTCACCGCACCGTAAACGCAACTACACAACGCACCCTAACAACAGCACCACCGGTGGGCTAATCAAGACAGGGAGGGGCAATCAGCGTAAATGAGTTAATTACCACACGCCATCTTCGGAGACGCGCCGCTGATAACCTCCCGACAAATGGGGCCAGTTGTTGAAATGTCGGCCATTGAGGTGAGGGGAACCTGATAACCCACACCTGTAATTATGAGCCTCTTATGTCAACGTCACACCTACCTACCTACCTGCCTGCCTACCTACCTACCTACCTACCTACCTGCCTACCTACCAACTTATTTATACCTACCATCCTACTTACCTACTAAACTATTTACCTACCTAACTACATACATACCCACCTACCTACCTATGTAATTAATTTTATCTTTTACCTATCATCTCATCTACCCACAAACCTATCTACCTACCAAACTACATACATACCTACTTACCAACCTACCTACCTACCTAACTACATACATACCCACCCACCTACCTACGTACCTACCTACCTATGTAACAAATTCACCTTTACCCAGTCCTAGAGGTTTTTCTAATTAAAATCGTTTCCAGGTAACAACAAATAAATATCCACGTGAGACAAAGCACCTGGCTAGGAAAATCCCGATAGGTATCACCCTTTTAATCCCAGGTATTTCCCTCAGCTGATGAATATGCCTGGAGGTTGAGATAAAGAAGAAAAAAGAAGTGGGGCAACTGGTCTGAACAGCATCTATCCACTTATCTACATACAGGTATTTGCTTGCCTACTAACCTACCTACCTATCACCCAACCTACCTACTTACCCACCAACCACCCAACCTAGCTACTTACCCACCGACCTACCCCAGCCTACCTACCTAGCTGCTTACCCTCTGCCTAACTAACTTTACTTCAACTTACCTACTCACCTTCCTACCTACCTACAATCCAACCAACCTACCAACCCATCTACTTACCCATTGTCTACCTAACTATACTTTCTACTTACCTACTCACCTTCCTACCTACCTACCTACCTACTTACCCACTGCCTACCTAACTACACTCCTTTCTACTTACCTACTCGCCTTCCTACCCACCTACCTACGTACTAACCCACTGCCTACCTAACTATACCCCTTTCTACCTACCTACTCACCTTCCTACCCACCTACCAACTTACTTACCCACTGCCTACCTAACTATACTCCTCTCTACTTACCTACTCACCTTCCTACCTACCTACCTACCTACCACAGTCAATTTCTCGGTCGCCCTGATTGCTGGCATGGTACTGACTGTGAGGCTGTACTGAATGAGAATCGATTAAGAGATAGTGAAAAAGGGTTTGATCGCACATGAGAGGATTAACCATACAAGAGGGGATTTAACCGTACAAGAGTGGGATTTAACCGTACAAGAGTGGGATTTAACCGCACAAGAGGGGATTTAACCGCAAAAGAGGGGGACTTAACCGTGCAATACATGGATTTAATCACACGAGGGGGATTTCACCGTACAAGAGGGGATTTAACTGTACAAGAGAGGATTCAACTGTACAAGAGGGAGATTTAACAGTACAAGACAAGGGATTTAACAGCAAGGGGGATTTAAACTCAAGGATTTTAACCGTACAAGAGGACTTATCGGTACGAAAGGATTTAACCGCAGGAGAGGATTTAAACGGAGGACAGGATTTAACTGCAGAAAAGGATTTAACTGAAGGATAGGATTTAACTGCAGGAGAGGATTTAACTGCAGGAGAGGATTTAACCACAGGAAAGGATTTAACCGCAGGAAAGGATTTAACCGCAGGAAAGGATTTAACCGCAGGAAAGGATTTAACCGCAGGAAAGGATTTAAAAATAGAATATATAACCGCACTCGAGGGAATTTAACCGCACAAAGGGATTTAACCATTCGGATGATTTAAATGGACAGGGATTTAACAGCACGAGGGAGGATTTAACCAGACAGGAAAGTAACTGCACAGAAAAGGATTTAACCGTATGTGAAAGAATATTTAGCCGTATGCAACACCTCTATTCTTAAATGTCTATAAAAAATTTCGTTGTCTTCATTCTCCTTGAAATATTATAAAGATGCAGAAATAAAATAAAATAAATATATAAGTAAATGTAAAAATAAAATGAACAAAATATATCAATAATGTAAAAATAAAAATTAATATATAAATAAATACGAAACTATCTGCCCCTTCATTTCGAAAACTAATTAATTCTTGATAAATCCATACCATTATATTCATCTTAGGATCTACCCTGATGAAACATAATAATAATAATCATCATCATCATCATCATCATCATCACGTCATCATCACCATCATCATCATCATCACGTCATCATCACCATCATCATCATCATCATCATCATCATCACGTCATCATCACCATCATCATCATCATCATCATCATCACCATCATCATCATCATCATCATCATCACGTCATCATCACCATCATCATCATCATCATCATCGTCATCATTAAAAATATACTACTACTACTACTGCTACTACTAATTCTAATATTAATAGTAAAAAGATAACATTTCTTCATCGTACGCAATTATTTGGTTCTATGCCATCACTAACACCTGAACGAAAGGAGATACTCTAGCTTAATGTTATATTGAGTGGGATTGTCTCTCTCTCTCTCTCTCTCTCTCGTAATCTGAGCACCTGTGACGAGCCAGACCGCAGGTAGGCCAGGTGTGTGTCTCATTCTACCTACTCTTCTTCTACACATCTTTCCATCTGGCTATATTCCTGTTTCTTCCTCTCATTCATCCATCCATCTAATTCAACTCCTTCCTCTTTCTCTACCTTTATATGTGATTCTCTGACTATATTTTTCCTCTACCTCTTCTCCCAGTTCCCTTCCTACCTCTTCCTTCATCCTTTCTTCTGGCTCTCCCCCCAAATTTTAACTCCATTTATTTTCTCATCCGGTTGTCTGCTTACTCCACTATCCTCTCCCTCAGTTCTCCTTCCACCTCTTCCACTATCCCTCCATCGTTTTCCCTTCCTACCCCTATCCCCATCCCTTCTGTTTCTCTTCATAACTTTTCATTCAACCTTCCATCTGGGATCTTTCTTTCCCCCTCTTACTGTCTCTTCCCACCTCTTCTTCCTTTCTTCTTTCTAGTTTTCTTCCTCAACTCTTCCTCTATGCGTCCATCTGATTCTGTTCCTAATCCTTCCGCTTCTCTTCCCTCTGGTTTTCTTCTTCTGTCCTTATCTCTGTTTCTTCTCTTCCTCCTGGTTTTCTTCCTAATTCATTCCCCTATCCCTTCTTCCGGTTCCCTTCCAACCCCTTCCTCCTGTGCATCTCTCCATCAAGTTCTCCACAAAACCTCTTCCCCTCCATCTGTGACCATAAACTGACAACGTCCCCACTTGTTGCAAAAATAAATACCGTAAAAACATAATAAAACAAAATAATGTAAAATAACCAGTATATAGAATAGTCACCCATATCACGAAACGCATGATATCGCGGCAAAAAAAAAAAAAAAAAAAAAAAAAAAAAATCCCATGCGCAGTGTTCAAAGTTGCAAGTCACACGTCAGCACATAAAAACCAAACAGCGTATGCCCACCCTGACACCGATGTGAGGTGGATGGGGCCCTTTGAAGAGCCCCGCATCACCTCTTCGGGCACCGCGCTTGTCCACCCTCCCTTTAAAGGCAGATCAGTGTAAACATCAATCCAGGAGGGCGGAGACACTAACATTTTCGTAAAAGACTAGTGCTTAAATCCTTAGTGTCAATATAGTACTTTTTTTTTTATTCTACACCAACTGCTTCAAGACGATTATATTCACCTCGATGAGAAGTTCCGAAGCTAAATCTTGAACCAAATGAAAAATAAATGAGAGGAATTTAGACAGAGAACAGGATAGAAGGATTGGCGTGAGGAGAGGGGGTAGACAAAGACCCAGAGGGAAGGATAAGGGAAGACGATGACAGAGAACAGGACGAAAAAATAAATGTGAGGAAGATTTAGGCAAAGATCCAGGAGAAAGGATACAGGAAGGGGTAGATCTGACATTCTACTCGTTACTATAATCCCTGTTTTGTTTTGTTTTGTTTTCTTAGATAACCTTGTGATCCGTCCTGAGGTGCAACACACTTGAATTAAGGCCTTATTTTAGATGTCTGGATGTTGCTTGTGATTGCAACTAAGCGGCCACAATTTCCCCTCCACATGGGCTTGCTTTGACTGTGAAATGTGTGTGTGTGGATGCGAAGGTGTGGAGGGCAGACAGATAGACAAATAGAGAGATAGATAGATAAATAGACAGACTGGTTGGTAGGTAGGTAGGTAGCCATGTACGAAGACAGAAAAAATAGATACAAACAACTACCCTTCCCCAAGCACTCGTTTTCCCCACGAACTCTCTCTCTCTCTCTCTCTCACCTGCGCGGATATGCAAGGTGTTTTACGGCTTGCAGCATCTTTTACCTGCACAACCACACCATCAGCATAATACCCGTTGCTCCTTCGCTATCATCCCGCGTCGTTACGTGTCCAGACAAACTCTAATTTCGAGACATCAAAGCCAGCAGGTCGGGTTCCATCCTTGGGCAGGGCATTTAGGAAAACTGATGTGGGTTGTTGCTTTCAGATCTACCTATACCTCTTCCTTCATCTACCTGCCCTCCTGTCTACCCACCTTTCCTTACTTAAAACCTTCCTCCTGCTACTCTTAATCCCTCATTCCTCCTCTCTCTCTCTCTCTCTCTCTCTCTCCACACCTCTCCCACTCCTTACCCCTCACCCTTTCTTTCCTTCTCTCATATATTTCCCCCAATCTTTCCTCACTTCCCTCCCTCATCTTCCCCTCTCTTTCCTCCCTCCTCCTCCCCTCTCACCTCCCCCTCCAGACACCTCCACACCTCTTGGGATCACTCCCCCTCCCCTAATCTCCCATCTAGACCCCCCACCCCTCCCTCCCTCCTTCACATCTCTCACCCCAGCTTCCATCTCCTCTTCTTTAACCTCCCCC
Source organism: Coenobita brevimanus (assembly GCF_032717465.1). NCBI lineage: Eukaryota > Metazoa > Arthropoda > Malacostraca > Decapoda > Coenobitidae > Coenobita > Coenobita brevimanus. The sequence continues at coordinate 3,988,773 of NC_136999.1, read as the reverse complement.
AAGCAAAACCCCTCCCCTCGCCCCCTTCTCTCCTTCCCCTCCCCCTCTCCCACTCCCCCACACCCCCTCGCTTCTCCCCTCTCCCCACTTAACGTATAATCAACACTTAGTATGCATCGCGTATACTCAACTAGGTTACTATGATGCCGTGTAAACCAATCTCCTTCTCTTCTCCTAATCCCAGTTTCCTCTTCTTCTCCTAATCCCAGACTCCTCCTCTTCTCCTAATCCCAGTTTCCTCCTCTCCTAATCCCAGTCTACTCCTCTCCTCCTAATCCCAGTCTCCTCTTCTTCTCCTAATCCCAGTCTCCTCTTATTCTAATCCCAGTCTCCTCCTCTTCTAATCCCAATCTCCTCCTCTTACCCTAATCCCAGTCTCCTCCTCTTCTAATCCCAGTCTCTTCTTCTCCTAATCCCAGTCTCCTCCTTCTATCCTGATCTCCACCGATTCTTTAACGTCAAATAGTCAAGAGTTAATTAATTCATCGAGTTATTTTATAAGATTACCTGACTTGGGAGTGTGGTAAATTTAGTCTCAAAATCAAAATCTGAAATAAGGAGAAATAAGGAGTGAATTCTGGCTGACCTCAAACTGCGACTGGCATAAATAGAGGTCAAACTTCCCCTCAAATTAACTGACTTCGTGTGGTTACCTATTTCCCTTTTGATTGCACATTAATTAACCTAAATGATTACCTGATTATATTGAAAAGATCACCGCAGCATATCAAGAGGTCATTGCCGTCGTACAAGAATAAAACGAGGAAAAAATATATACATACATGTACATAACAATATAAAAAATAAAACAATAAAAAGTCACCTCTGTTAAAATCTTCAATCTTGGCTCACGACTTACCTATTTTAATAATCGCCAAACCATTTAGCTCAAAAAAAAATAAATCTAACTTTTCTATACACCTTCTTTTTTTGACAACTTATTCTCGTGGCTCAGATAAAAAAAAAAAAAAAAAAAACTCATGCAAGAAATTACGTAGATGGATCACTCAGCTATCTACAGGTTTTCTCTTTTCTTCTATCTTGATCTGAAGTTTCTTGATTATTTGTTATTACATGTTTGCTGAAATTCATGGTACACACACACACACACACACACACACACACACACACACACACACACACACACACACACACACACACACACACACACCGGGGAGCTCAATAACTTAGCGCCATATATCACATTAGCGTTCACACAGGGGCTTAGGTAATGAAAAGGTGAGAGCGACAGGTAAGGATGATTAAGACGCTATGGAGGACCTTCAGGTGAGATGGAAGGTGACCTGGAGAGGGGGAAGGGAGGGGATTAACTGACCTAGAAAGGGGGAATTACGTGACTTGAAGAGGGGTAAAGAAGGGGATTAACTGATTTTGAAAGATGAAAGGGGAGGGGATTAAGGGACCGGAATAAGGGGAAAGGGGAGGATTTAGTGACCCGGAAATGGGAAAAGGGTGGGATTAAGAGACCCAGAAGGAAAAAGGTGAAGGATTAACTGACCTAGAGAGGAGAAAAAGAGAGGATTAAGAAACCTGGAAAGGAGAAAAAGGGGAATTAAGTGATCCAGAAAGGGGGAAAAGGGATTAAGTGACCTGGAAAGGGGAAAAGGGTGGATTAAGTGACCTGGAAAGGGGAAAGGGAAGGGAATGAACCTTTCGACTTAAGGGTAATCTTCCTCCTCCTCCTCTTTTTTTTTTTTTTTTTCCCTCCGTTCCAGGCGTATGAATCCCTAATTTAATTAAGGATGCTGATTACTTTCAATGTACTCTCTCTCTCTCTCTCTCTCTCTCTCTCTCTCTCTCTCTCTCTCTCTCTCTCTCTCATGAAAAAGAACAAGGAAAGCATAGTACAACATCTTCCCATGTTTTCCCCCGCAAAAAAGAAAATCAAAGTTACGACAGAGAAAATATCGTAAATATATTTCAGAGTCCCACCCCTGACCCCTACTACTGCTGCTGGAGGCGGTGCTATTCATGCCTACCTGTCACCTGTGATTTACGCCCCCGACACCTCTCTACCTGGCCCCTCACCTGGTCCTCACCCACTTCCTCACACCTCTCCCGCCCACACACCGTCCGGGAGCACGGTCGTAAAGTATATGCATTTGTTGGTGGAATATGATGGTTTAATGTGTGTGTGTGTGTGTGTGTGTGTGTGTGTGTGTGTGTGTGTGTGTGTGTGTGTGTGTGTGTGTGTGTGTGTGTGTGTGTGTGTGTGTGTGTGTGTGTGTGTGTGTGTGTGTGTGTGTGTGTGTGTGTGTGTGTGTGTGTGTGTGTAATTTAATACAGTAGGCCATTCCAGGCTTCAATTTACATCTGTATATTATGAAAACACACACACACACACACACACACACACACACACACACACACACACACACACACACACACCAAAGAGACATCCCACTGACAAAACACAAGGACGAGGCTGCCACTGGAAATTAAAACATGAGACGTAAATTGAGACCAGGTACGAAAACAATTCACCAAGAAAAACATAATAAAACTTACTTAAAATGAATCATTCTGACACATATACCCCACCAACATCACACGACCCTATAGTAAGTTCATCTCTAAATGGCTCAGGTTAGGCACAGGTTATGGTGGCGAGCAAAACCTAACACCTCTTCCTTGGCGATTTGTCTTTGGATTAATATCGTTCTGGATGCTTTTTACGCAAAGTATGGCGATCTAGGAAGGATTTATAGAACAGGGAAAAGGATAGTAAGATGTATCAAAGAAATTAATTCGCTTGGGAAAAGGTGCTAGGGAGCTTCCTTAACTGATGAATTTGCGGATCCTAGTGAGTCGGAAATGGGTTACTGATGGTGAGTAAGGGCCCCTGTGAGTCTGCCTGCCCGCCTCGCCTCCCTTGCCGGTCACCACAGCCACAGGAGCCGGTAAAAGCCCCAGGTCAGGCCCTCCACAATAGGATATCCTTAATGTGTCTCGCTCCATTATGGCTCCAGGCAGCAAGGAGCCACACAACTGCCGGGCCGGGATGGGGGAAGGAGGGGTGCAGGGGTAAAGCTCTTGGGATTGGGGAAGGGGAGTGGCCGGGGGAAGGTTGGGATGGTCGGGGTAAAGCTCTAGAGATTGGGGAAGAAGGGGGATGGCTGGGGTAAAGCTCTTGGGATTGGGGAAGGAGGGGGATGGCTGGGGTAAAGCTCTTGGGATTGGGGAAGGAGGGGGATGGCTGGGGTAAAGCTCTTGGGATTGGGGAAGGAGGGGGATGGCTGGGGTAAAGCTTTAGGGACGGAGGTAGGCCGGGGTAAAGCTCTTTGTTATTGTTTTCTAGGCCGGGCTCCACATCACGACCACTTCGGGGCTCTAAGGGATTCTCTCCACTCACCGTCCCCCTCGAGGTGCTTCTGGCGGGGCAGTCTGAGATACACCTTTGCCATAGTCCGTCCACTTCAACTTGGCTGAGGTTTTCGTCCCTGTGTACCGTATTTCTCGTACTCACTCACTCACTTGCATTCTCTCACTCCCTCCCTCCATCACTCACTCACTCATACCTCGAGGGCAAAAAAATGCAATAATATGGTTCTGCAGCCATCCCACAGCACTTCTTCGAGACTAGCATCATATTCTAGTGATAGTCTCTTGTTACAGCTACACATTCAGAACGGAAGGATGGCAATTTTAGGCCAAATTAAAGTGTACAACGTATATATTTTTTTGTCAGGCTTCTTATGACGACTACATGTATTTCAAAGATCTAAGGAATTTTCGGGTGCTGGAGAGGGCCGCCTTCACGTGGTGGCACCTATATAGCTGAGCGACCCCACCGCCTTAAAGACATCCCTTAACTTCCTCCCTATACCCCAAAAGGAAGATGGTGGGCTGTATGAGAGGGTTAACTTTAGCATGCAGTCCACAGAGTTAACAGCAAACGTGGAGCAACAACAAAAACAACAACAACAACTACCACCACCACCACTACTACTACTACTACTACTATTACTACTACTACTACTACTACTACTACTATCTTGCCAAGGTATTAAAAACCTCTATCAGAACGACAAAATCCGCTAAATTGAAATAAGGAGCGAAGTAAAAAGGAAGTAAGACGGATGTGGATACGGTATGGAGGGTATAGGAGGAAGACAGGCATTCAAGGGGGCGGTGTGGAGGTGTGAGTTGTGGTCACTTTGCCGGGCTGTGGGAAGGGGGAGAGGAAAGGGGGCCTATGAGGGAGGGAAGGGGAAGTGGGAGAGGGGGTGGAAGGGGGGGGGGAGGAAGGTAAAGTCTGGGAGGAGGGTGTGGAGGGGGGGAAGGAAGGGAAAGTCTGGGAGGAGAAAGGAGAGTGTGGGGGAAAAAGGAAGTCGGTGTGTGAGAGAATGGATGTTGGGATGAGAGAGGGAGGTTGGAAAGGAAGCAGAGGGGAGAGAGTGAAAGTGTGGGAGGGAGGGAGGGAAAGAGAAGTGGGGTGCAAGGGGAGAGGAAGGAGGGAGGGAGAGTGTGGGATGGAAGGGTGGGGGGACTAGGGGTGAGGGAAAGGCAACGTAACAGGAATCCTACATCAATAATAATAATAAAAAAATACAAATCAACTCCTACACTTTTTTCTATAGTACCGGTTTTCATCTTCCGCTTCATAGACAGACTGATGGGCAGATACAAATACATAAAAAAAAAAAAAAAAAAGCATTCGAGAGCCGAATGCTAATCGCCTGCCAGAATATGGTGTTGGCCAAGTCCAAGATTTAGGCCATATCTTGATACCCTGAAGGTTTCATGTTGATAGCTCAAGATAAAATGGTCCTAGAGGCGGGCGATAAAAACTAGTTGACCTTTGGCAGCCGTTTTGGTGGCACTGACCTTGACCCCGAGTGCCCATTTTCGAACCAGTCCAATATTTTGGCCATGTCTTGACACCCTGAAGGTTTCACGTTGATAGCTCAAGTCGTTCATGATATATAATGGGATCAGATACACACACACACACACACAGAGGCAAGCAAAAACAGAGAGAGAGAGAGAGAGAAGGGCAAAGGGTATGATATGGGTGACTTGGAATGATTATCCTTGTCGAATGACCAGGGGGGAAAAAAAGAAAGGTCTCAAAATTATTCATGTGAAAAATATATGTACCGGTATATTATTAGTTTGTGTGTGTGTGTGTGTGTGTGTGTGTGTGTGTGTGTGTGTGTGTGTGTGTGTGTGTGTGTGTGAGAGAGAGAGAGAGAGAGAGAGAGAGAGAGAGAGCACCGGATACCCCCTGTAGCCACAAGAGTCCAAGTCACCTGATCTTCCTTACCACAGACTCACTCACCTCTATCTTCCTCCTCTCACTCTTCTTCCCTCTTCCTCCTCCTCTCACTCTTCCTCCCTCTTCCTCCACTCCCCGCCTCTCACTCTTACCTCCCTCACCCTCCTCTTTCTCCCTCCTCACACGCTGCTTCCTTCCCCTCCAACTTCTTCCCCCTCCAATTCTCCTCTCCCTCCCAATCACCCTTACCTGAACCAGCAAACCATCTATCTATCTATTTCATTATTCGTCTGCCTACTTATATCAATCAATCTATCCGTCTTTTAGTCTATCTACATCAATCCCTCTATCTATCTTTATCTATCTATCTATTTATCCGTATATAACAACCCATCTACCTAATCCTGAGCTGGAGAAAGGGCAGTATGACTGCAAGGGATTGAGTTGCATGGGGGCGATTTGTTTGTGGCCACCCCTGCCGGCATTCAGACGTCTGCCTCGAGAGATATACACAGTAACCATTAATTTCATTTTTTACTTACGATTTCATACAGATGAGGGAAAAGAGCGCAGTTTATTGATTTTTTTTTTTCCATTCATAAATCCTACTAACTAAGGATTTCATTCATCTATAGTTCTTTTACCTTAACTTGGCCCAGATTTTCGTCCCTTTGCATTTTATTTCACGTAGCTCAATGGCCAAATAACAGACTACTGTACATCCTGTCCATAGCACTTCTTCGTGACTTGCATGAGATTCTGGTGTTAATCTCCTGTTACAACTTATGACTTAAGGTGAAGTGTTGGTAATTTTAGGCCAAGTCAGAGTAAAAAGGGTAGAGTAGCTGCTGAAAGGAAACCTGTATGAAGAAATAGGAGTGTTGTGAGGTAGAGGAGAGGCAACACAAGTCCCTGTCAACACAATATCTTGTAGTTTAGCCTTTCTGCCACAACACTTCAACCAACTCTGTTCTCTCTCTCTCTCACTTTATTGTATCTGTTTACCAATAATTCTCTTATCTCGTCTTTACTCCATTTTTCATCATTAACCTCTCTCTCTCTCTCTCTCTCTCTCTCTCTCTCTCTCTCTCTCTCTCTCACACTTCATGTCTTTACCTATATTTCCCTTATCTCTTATTTCCTCTTCTCCACCCTTCCCACATTTCATATCTTTATGCACAGCATCAACAGTATTTCTCACACATAGAGGGAGCTGACTCTCTCTCTCTCTCTCTCTCTCTCTCTCTCACCTGTCTCTCACACACTGGGAAGCTGATTGCCCCTCTCTACATCCCTATTACTCTCTCTCTCTCTCTCTCTCTCCGCCAACAACAACAGCACCACCAATCACTGAAAAGCACCACACTACTCCACCACAACGACCACACCACACCACCACAACACACACAGAGTTACCACCACAATAAACCACCAGGACAGAAACCACACCACCACACCAGTATACCACATGACAAACAGGCCAACGTCACACCAAGGCAAACACCACATTGCAATACGAGGGCACACACACACACACACACACACACACACACACACACACACACACACACACACACACACACACACACACACAGATAGATAGATGGACAGATAGATAAACAGGTTAAGACAAATAGAGAGAGAGAGAGAGAGAGAGAGAGAGAAACAAATAACATCATATCATTCTGACAACACATACACCAAAACACATTCACGTCAAACACACACACACACACACACACACACACACACACACACACACCTCACAAACCAAACATTTTTCCCATTTCACGCAACCAATATACAATCACGAAAACAGTACTACGAAAATCACGAAAACAAGAACACTTACACAAAACAAGGAAGGAGAATCACAACTAGAATCAGATCCTAAACTCAAGGCAATAAATCTCCACCTCTGCTATCGTCTTAACTTGGGTGAGTCTGATTTTGTTCAATTAAAGGTTTGGTCTCGAGGGAATTAATATATGAGTTACCCCTTCAATCCCTTGCCTGGTTTAATATAATCTGCATATCTCCCCTACACCCCATAGTTAAGGACTCTATTGCCCTATTTATGTACACAATGGCGCCGTATCATCATTAAATATACACAAAGGGAAGGGTTTGCATCACACACACACACACACACACACACACACACACACACACACACAACTCTACTACTCTATTGGATGACAAAATGGAACAGAGCATGATTAACTTATACAAACACAGGAGCATGATTAACATCTTACACACACACACACACACACACACACACACACACACTCCCATATTTCACTGCCTATTAACTTAGCATAACACACTAAATTAATTACCTTTTATTTAGATACCCTATATAAACTACAAGTATTCTACCGCTATACTCTTGAAATACACTTAATATTTACTGTCTGCTTCATTCATTAATATACATGTAGCCACATAAAAACAGCACGGCAATGTTTATTCTCTTTCAATAACTCCAGGCAGAACACTACACTTTACCATTCATTCATTCTCCATATACTCACAAACTCTTTACATTCACTGCCCATATACTCACAAACCATCCCAACATCCATTCCCTTCTCTGAGCACTACTCTTTACCGTATATCCATCCTCTATATCCTCACTAACTATAGCAACTGTCCACATCCTCAAAATCCATCCCAACATCCATCTCTAAGTACTACCCTTTACACTATAGTATTTTCACTCTGCACATATATTCACAAGCTATATCAACTGACCATATATTCACAATCCACACCCCCAACATACCCATCTCTTTAACTGCGACGATGTAATGACTAAATGGCTTCTTTCCAGTGATTATTCAGGTGATGGGTGGGTCTCGCTGGGGGCATCAACTCCAAGCCAATCACCTCGTTAAAAGGCCAGGCAGTGAGTGGTGATAAGACTTTTACGGCCTGGAAGACGCGGCTATCACACCCCACCACTGAACGAGCTAGGCAATACGTCTCACAAAGTCTCATAAAGCCTCAAACGGTCTTACGTAACCGCTGCGAATCTTAAGAAATGGGATACGCACTTAATTAGCATCTTACCTCACACTACAGGAGTTTCTTATGGATCTCTCAAAAGGTCTGAAAAGTCTCAATTTTACATAAGCTGACAGGCTAATTAATCTCAATATGTGTTCATTTTGTGTCACTTCCCTCTTATTCGTTCAGTACCTCGCCTGTATAAAGTACCAAACACAAACACACACGCACATTACGAGCCAATCTATCTTCCGGAACGGCGACGGGAATTAACATATCTATCGCTGCACACACACACACACACACACACACACACAATCCCTCTCTCTCTCTCTCTCTCTCACGTATCCAATAACACTTACACCACCGAATTCCTTCTTTTACTCCTCTATACAGCAACCAAGGTAAAAACTTAATAAACCCCATTTTAAAAATATCAAAGGAACTTAGTAGGGAAGAAAGGCCACAAAGAAGATACATTTTCTCTTCAGTATCCCTTTAAATTAACCCTTTCAGTACGGTGACTTTATATTTACCACCTATAGACAATTTTCTTCTGCTTAAGACTGTGTGTGTGTGTGTGTGTGTGTGTGTGTGTGTGTGTGTGTGTGTGTGTGTGTGTGCCTAATCACCTCTTCAATTAATCAACGGAATAATTAACTTATGGATACCTGCCAATTACCGGAACACGAGTCATCACCACCAAGACGTACCTGTAAAGAAAAATAAGACTACATTAGTGACGTCAGTAAATCAATCAATCAACCACCCAATCAATCAGTCAATCAATCAATCAACCACCCAATCAATCAATCAATCAATCAACCACCCACTCAATCAATCAACCATCAATCATCAACGAACCAACCAACCAATCAATCAATCAATCAACCAACCAACCAATCAATCTGTATCAATCAGCCTGTCTGCATCAGTCTCTCTCTCTCTCTCTCTCTCTCTCTCTCTCTCTCTCTCTCTCTCTCTCTGCGTGTGGTGTTTGACAGTTAGACAGACAGATAAAGACAAAGACAAAATGAGAGAGAGAGAGAGAGAGAGAGAGAGAGAGAGAGAGAGAGAGAGAGAGAGAGAGAGAGAGAGAGAGAATCTTGCGAGAAAGCCGCGTGATCAATCAATCAATCAATCATTTCCTGTGGCACCCTCGGGGATGCATAGGGCCTCAAAGAACTGCTTGCATCGGCCGGGAAGCAGTGATCTTGCAAGAAAACCATGAGATCTTACGAGAAAGCCACGAGATTTTGCGAGAAAGCCACGAGATCTTGCGAGACACTCCGAGGTCCAGCCTAAGGTCAGAGAAAATCCACCCAAGCGCATCCAGGCAGGAACGCTAAATTGTCGGCAATATTAAGCCAGGCAACACATTACTGGCGCTAAATCACCGGTGTAGCGATTACCTCTCTCTCTCTCTCTCTCATAAATACATACATAACCGAGAGAAAGAGAGAGAGAGAGAGAGAGAGAGAGAGATCCACCCCTCCACCTCTGAAAGCCACCCCAATTTATTCCTTAACTTTTTATAACTATTCTAACTCAGTTACTCCACTTTCTCCAACACCTCCACCCGGAAACTACTCTCTCTCTCTCTCTGCCTATTCATCAGACCTTGCCTTTATCTTTCATTCATTATCCTTACTTCCTCATCCTCGCTTTCATATTCTCTCTCTCTCTCTCTCTGTCTATTCCAACACAATCCTTCCCTTCACCCTTTACGCATTACCTTCACCTCCTCATCCTTACCTTCCCTCCCAGGCCTTTCACACTTTTCTCACTCACTCTCATCCTATCTCTCTCAATCTCAACCTAGCCATTCTTAGTTTCATCCTCTCTTCATCGTTCTTCCCATCTCTTCAATACTTCACCCTCGCTCTCTCACCCTTACTCCTTCATTCCCTGACTCTCACCCAATTTTCCTTCCTCTCACCCTACCTCCCTCTCTCTCACCCTACATCACTCGTCTCATCTCCTCCCTTCACCCTTCTTCAATTACCTCACCGTGTCACCCTCACTGTCACTTCCTCATTCCGCCTCCCTCACTCTGTCTCCACTTCAGTCTACCTCTCTTTCTCACCCTACCTCCCTCTCTCTCTCACCCTACATCTCTGCGTCTCATTCCCTCCCTAATACCTTCTCTCCCTCACTCCCTCATTCTATCTTACTCTCAATCTACCTCTCCTTCTCACCCTATCTCCCTCTCTCTCACCCTACATCTCTCCGTCTCATCCCCTCCCTTCACTCTTCTTCAATTACCCTCACCTTCTCACCCCCACCCTCACTCCCTCATTCCATCCCCTCACCCCGACATGTTAGAATCGAGAGAGGGGAAGGAAGACAGGTCAGAGAGAAAGGGTCAAAGGTCAACAAGTCGGGCTATATTGTTTTGAATCTATCCTGGCCTAAAATTGCCCTCTCTCCACCTCGAATGCTGAGTCGTAACAATCATTTAACACTAGAATGTGATGCCAGTCACGAAGAGGTGCTATGTTGTAGTAGTAATGTCTTTTCCGCCAATGAACCCAATCCATTCTACAAATATATAAATAAATATAAATAAAGTCTCTCAAACTAAATTATTCACCAACAGTACAAAGACCACCAAGAAAATAAGTAAAATAATTCCATGATTAAGTTCACTACAATCGCTACTGGCTGCCTAACCTTCCTGCTGTCATTGTATCATATTCCAATAATTTTATAGAGGGGTGTGTGAGTTGGGGGGAGGGCAGCGAAACGGCAGGGGACAGGGGTGACATGGAGGCGCTTTGTTTGTGGCCACCCCTAACGGGAGTGAGGCGTCTGGCTAGAGAAACAGACAGAGTAGTCAAGCAATGTTATGACTGAGCTCAATAAAAAGATACAATTTGGCCAGACTAAACCTTTTTCTTGTCGTCTGTGGCCTGGAGACATGTGTATACTCAATCAACTCAAAAATTCTAGCACACTTTTAAAATCTTATCAGATCACTCACACAATACACCAACAAAATAAACCTTACCAACCCAGCAACTACATTCTTTAAACACAACTCACAGCATCTATCTTCCTACTAAATCATTTCCCACAATCACAAAATCATACAATTACAAAATCTATTAAGGAACTCAATTTTATCAATGTGTTCGACGTTTCCATCAAGGTACTAAAGAAATTCTATCGGCAAACTCAAACGCTTCTATCACGCAACGCTCTAGAATCGCCTTTCCCGCCAGCATCACCATCGTTTAGCCCTCTATAACCTTGAAAATTATAAACACTAATCAGTTCTATATAACAAAAAATCTCAAAACATTCTGCCATACCCTAATTTTTCTCTATAGTAACATAAACAACTACATGACTAAATAAACAGACTCATTTTCCCATGCTAGCTTTTCTATTGCGCTCTACAGTCTTGAGAAATGTGGCTATCTATCACTGCCCAATCTTCCTGTCTCCTATGGCCAATCCAGTCTACCTCTTCTATTGCCACCCGTCTGCCTCTCCAATTGTCAGCCCAGTCTTCGTTTCCAATTGTCAGCCCAGTCTTCCTCTCCAATTGTCAGCCCAGTCTTCCTCTGCTATGGCCAGCCCAGTCTTCCTCTGCTATGGCCAGCCCAGTCTTTCTCTCACGTCCTCTGCTGCTCTGAGAAATACTGGATTCCTCCTGCAGACTCAACACACACATTCAGATCCTCTTCCCCTCACAACATAGGCTTTTTGAACTTACTCTGACTGACAATAAATGTTTCAAGTCCTCTCTCCCTCTCTCTCTCAAAAGATTCTTGGTTCAAATTTCCTTATCTTTACCACCCCAGAGACTTCTCTTCCGTTTAGACCTAATTTTATCTCAAAGTCTATTAGCATCAATAAAGGTTTTAGTTTTCTCTCTCTCTCTCTCTTTCTCTTTCTCTCTCTCTCTCTCTCTCTCTCTCTCTCTCTCTCTCTCTCTCTCACATATTCAGTCTCTCCTTTCTTCTCTTTCCATTCTCTTTCCGCCCTCCCACTCTCTCTTTCACTCGCTTCCCTTTATTTTCTCCCCTCCTCTTCGTCACTCTCTTTCATTTCTTCCTCTGTTCCCCTCTCTCTCCCTCCTGTTTTCTTATGTATAATTTCTTTTCTTTCACACTTTCTTTCCAAAGTTTCTCTTCCTTCAGTCTCCTTTCACTTGTCTCAGAACTTTCCTTCCCTCACTCAACAACACTACACCTCAGTACATTTTCTTTCCCAAACTCCTCTGCTCCCATCACTCTCGTCCCTTCCCGTCCTACCCCTTTCTGCATTCAGTCCTTCCTCACCCTAACCCTCTCTTTCTATCTATTTATTCATCTATCTACTTATGTACCTAGCTCAGAGAAGCAGCCAACAGTCTTTTGCAACAAACAGATGAGAAAGGACCAATAGATCTGCTGTTGCTTTCTTTCCTTTGTATTCCTTTGTACTCCTCATGTTCCTTCTTCCACTCCTCCCTTCCTTACCCCCTTTCCCTCTCATCCTCACCTTTGTCGATCTTCTTCCCTCCTCTCTTCCTCCTTCTCCTCTCTCCCTTCTCTCCAGGCTCAGAAATTACTCCTGGCTGACCACCTCCTGGCTTAAGTACCAATCAGGATAAGCCCAAGCCACCCTTTGTGCGCCCAATCTAAAACCCTGACACACACACACACACACACACACACACACACACACACACACACACACACACACACACACACACACACACAAAATCTCGCTCCTTCCCTTACTTTACATTTAATTCTGACATTTCATATTGTACTTTGTAGTCATTTTTTGTACTCTCTCTCTCTCTTTCTCTCTCTCTCTCTCTCTCTCTCTCTCTCTCTCTCTCTCTCTCTCACACACACACACACACACACACCGCCACTCCCCGTGTGACCTCTCCAGTGTGGTCAACCGCGACACAATGGCGGGGTCAGCCGGGGTCAACGTCACTCACTCTTGGAATAATACGCAGTCAGGTCAGGGGGCGTATTTATAAAAGATCTTAGTTGATTTCCACGACAAAAGAGGGTCTCCGGTGATACATTTTCTCTCTCTCTCTCTCTCTCTCTCTCTCTCTCTCCCTTTCTTAATCTTCACTTCAGTTTGGTTTTGAAAAGATGGGTAGATTTAGGAGTTAAGACAGTATAAGGAAACGACATTAACCTTTTCAATACTACTTCGTATTTTTCATTTTAGAGGGCTACAACCAGGCGATTTTATGTCACTCCAGAAAAGGTATACAGGTGTGAAGGGGTTAATTAATGCACTATACAGCAATGGAGGACACCTGTAATCTGGCGTATGGAATATTTTTTTATTTAATATGTTCGTCCTTTGTTCATCTCGTCAAGAAAAAAAAATAAATTAAGCTCTATATAACCTCTCAGTAAAATAATATCGTTTGAGGTAGGCATGAATCTAAAAAAAAAAAGATTAAACACAACTTAAGAGAGTTTATAAATGCCATCCCCAGCTGTTCCCTTCCCCTCCCTCTTTCCTAAGCCGGTCCAACAGAGACGTAAATAGTAATGTGTTGTGAGTGACAATATTGAACCCCTGAATGGAACCTACGATTTCCAAAAGCGGTTTAACTTTTATGATACGCGAGGAAGAAATTTATAATCCTCTGGCACAAGAAAAAAATATATTACAATTCCTGGACGTGGCTCAATGGAAGAGAAAATTGAATATGGAAAATCAAAGTGGGAAAATCTATATCTGGAGGAAGTAAGAGAAGAGGTGTCAAACAGGACCTCAGCCCTATTAGTCTGCTGGGGAGGAGGCAGTGGGGGGGTGGGAGAAGGGAGGGATGAAGGGGTGAAATGGACCGATGGGAGATGTAGAGAGCGGGGCCTTGGAGGGGTGGGAGGGACAGTGTGGGGTAGGTAGGGTTGGATGGGGGGCTGGAAATGGTATGTATGGGGCGAAGTAGGAAGGGTTGGGAGAGATGCGGGAGGGAGGATGTACGGAAAGACAAGGGTAGAAGGAGAGGGAAAAGGGAGTTGGGGAGTATGTGATGGGAGGGGCATATCTCACTCCGTAAAGAGAAGGGGAGAAAAAAAGAGTCAAAGAATGGAGGGAGGAAAGCGGAGAAAGAAGAAGCACGGAGAGGAATGAGGGAAAGGAAAAAGGAAGATTTGGAGAATGGAAGATGGAAAGGTTGGATGAGTAATACAAATCTGACTTAAGTGAGACAAATGTGGGAACTGAAGAGAAAAGAATGAGGGGGAAGAGAGGGCGAAGGTGGAGGGGAGAGGGAGGAGAGAGAGAGAGGGGAAGCGAGGGGTAGTATGAGCCTGCCAAAGGGAACAGGATGGGGTCAGAGGGGAAGGGACAGGAAGAAAGGGGGCACACACACACACACACACACACACACACACACACACAGACGAGGGACTGATCAAATGACGCGAAGTGGCAAAGTTACCTGGCGTCCGGCCGGTTCAATTATGCCAATTAGGATAAGGTGATGCAATTAGCTAACGATCCAGGTGTGTGTGTGTGTGTGTGTGTGTGTGTGTGTGTGTGTGTGTGTGTGTGTGTGTGTGTGTGTGTGTGTGTGTGTGTGTGTGTGTGTGTGTGTGTGTGTGTGTGTGTGTGTGTGTGTGTGTGTGTGTGTGTGTGTGTGTGTGTGTGTGTGAGAGAGAGAGAGAGAGAGAGAGAAAACCAGGGCGCGACAATACACAGGCTTTAGTTAATTAAGGAAGAGGCAACATGGGCTTTGAGAAGAGGCGGGTGGGAGGGGGGGTATAGGAGGCCTGAGAAGAGGGAGGGGAGGGGGGAAGGATAGGATTAAGGAGGGGGAATAATGGGGGTGGGAGGGGAAGGAGTAGGATACTGTAGGAAGGAGTGCAGTAGGACAGTATGGATAGACAAGGCTCTATACTTCCGTGAGCGTAGGATCCCGTCTATAGATCTTTCACATTAACTTGGCCCAGATTTTCGTCCTTTTGCATCACATAGCTCAGTGGCAGAAAAAGACGAGGCTACAGTTCTACATCATGTTCATAGCACTTCTTCGTGACTAATACCAGAATCCAGTGTTAAGTTACTGTTACAACTCAGTATTCAGGATGGAGAGATGACAATTTTAGGCCAAGTCAGAGGAAAAACGTACAGCCTCTCCTCCATATTAGTTCCTTCCTACATATGGCACGCTTATTTAAGTGTAACAGAGCAATTTTTGGACATTTTAATTACATTCTCTACGACGACAGCAATGTAACTATCCCTCATTATGAAGGTACAACTTAATTCATCCCTATAATGTAACAAAGTAATCCTATTTTACGATATTCCCCTCACAATCACCCCTAGTACAAATACATAATTCTCCTATCATTAACAAAGTAATTCTGGTTCAAGATTTCACTGTTATTCTCCCTGACGCCAAAATAATATTACTCTCCCTCACGGCGCAGGGAAAACAATATTCTCCCTCATATAACATCAAAGCAATCCTGGTTCCATTTTAGCCCTGCCTCCCTCCACGCTGGACTGACACATTACACACTGAGGGTAATAACATCAGGCGGGTCACACAGCAGCCGACAACAACACAGCAATTACTGGGTTAGGTCAGGGCTATGTTAGGTCAGCGCAAAGGGGTTACAAAATTGGGAGGTCACACTGCCACATATCAGAAACCAAACCAAATAAGAAACCAAACGAAACAGCTAAATATAGAAAACAATTACAACACACAAATGGGGAGGTCAAGGCTATGTCAGGTCGCAGCAAAGAGGTCATACAAAATAAACAGGGTCACAGCTACACATAAAAAGTTAACCAATTAGCAAAACATAAGAAGAAACTCAATTACTGGAGAGAAGTCAGAAATACTCCTACCGGTGTGCCAGGTCACAGGAAGTCATGGAGCTTAAGGTCACAAAAAAATAGGTCACACAAAAGGTTTCACAGCAAAGCCAAATAACGAAGCAATTCATAAGTGAAAATCAGGTCATGAAATAAGAGTAATATGGGTCAAGGAAAAAAATACATAATGAAATAAAGCCAAGCAGATTAACCAGAAAAAAAAAGGGTCATGAAATAGAGCCATCCAGGTCAGCGAGAAAAAGAGGTCATGATACAGAGCCACGATGGTTAACGAGAAAAGGAGGAGGTCATAAGGTCATAAAATAGAGCCACACAGAGTCACCGAGTAAATAAGGTCATAGAATAGAGCCATACAAGTCTATGTGAAAATGAGATGATGAAATAGAGCTAAACAGGTCACACAACACAGCCACCCAACAAAGCCTACCACATACTGTAACATGATACGGAACAGTGCTGCCAGACAACTCAAAAGCCCACACAACACATATCCCACACACCACAATAAGGGAAAAAAACAGCCAAGCATCACACACACACACACACACACACACACACACACACACACACACACACACACACACACATACACACACAACACAACACAACACAACACAAGACTACACAACAGCAGCACACAGTATACAAGTCACACAATAACATCACAAGGAAAGCGACACAAAAACACATCGCACAGTGCAACCACACCACAGAACAACACAATAAATCACACCAACACAAGGGCCACAAAGACGCATCACACCACACCACATCACACCGCACCACACACCACAACACCACACAACACAAGGGCAAAGGTGCAGTGACAGACGGGGCCCCTAACCTCTGTTTTTCCGGCGGTAATTCTGGCTGGCTGGTAATTTCATTTCATTCGGGTCTTATTATCCTCTCGCGGCCCAGGCTTTGATAGAGCTGAGCCGGGGATTTGGGGGGAGGGGCTGGGGAGGAGGGGAAGGGAAGAGGGGTGGGGAAAAGGGGAAAAGGGGAGAAGGAGGGGTAGGAAGGGAAGTGGCGATGAGGAAAAGGGGAGACGGAGGGGTTGGAAGGGAGGTGGGTATTCGGGAGAGGGGAGTGCAAAGGAAAAGCGAACAGCAACAAATCTAATGGTGCCTGTTACAGAGAAGAGGACTACGATATCTAATACTATGAGCTGTGAAGATACGGATAGCAAAGAAAATGGCTCTGGAAGAATAGAAGCGGAGAGGAAAGTGGAGGGAAGTGACACAAGAGAAAAAGGAAAGGATGGAGGAAGAGGAAGGGTGATGTGGAGAGGAGGGATGGGAAAATACTTTAACAGTGATGGGGATGGGGAGGGTGAAGGGGGCAGGATTTTGAGAGAGAGAGAGAGAGACTAAACCCAAGTAACGATGAATAATAAAGGCGTGAGGCAGAATACCGAGGTGAAAGCCAGCACTGCACCCATCACGCCCAGACTGGGGGTAGGGGTGGGCGGGGGAAGGGTGTGTGGGGGAGGGGCTGGGGAAGGGTGGGTGGGGGAGGAGCGAGGGAAGGGTAAGTGGGGAAGAGGTGCGGGGGAAGAGGGGTGAGGGTGGTGGAATATCAGATAGCGGGGGAAAGTGAGGCAGGAAAGGGCAGCAGTTGAAGACCTAGATCACTAAACTTACACAACGAGGATTGAGGAGGCGAGGGGTGGGGAGGTGAGAGGGAGAAGAGGGGGAGGAAAGAGAGAGGGAGAAGAGGGGGAGGAATGAAAGAGGGAGAAAAGGGGGAGGAAAGAAAGAGGGAGAAGAAGGGGAGCTTAGGATTAATGATTATGAACAGGGCGAGGTTTGTTAAGGTCATATACATACCAGCGTGCATATATATAAAAATTCCCAGGGAGGGCCTCGATAAAAGAGCTTCCATGAATTTCAGTCCCTCATAGTAGTAACCCCTCTTTACCGACACACATACTCTTTTGCATCTCTCTCTGCCTCATTCACAGTCTCCCTCTTATTCTGACTGATGTGTTTATGTATTTATCCGCAACACTATACCACAAGCAAAGGGCGATGTGTGGGGGGAGACTCGTGTAAATCTACCAGCGCTCCACTCCATTAGGAAGCGTGGGGATTGAAGGCAGCGAAGATATACCGCTAACCTTCATCCACTGATTACATTTACCCTTTCAGTAGCGCCACTTATTTAATACTATATAGTCTGTCTTCATCTGACGGAACTGGGCCACTTGCTTCAGGTAAATACTATGTCCTGGTTTAGTGAAATTCGATGGCCTTCAGCGACGAGGCAGGAATGAGTCTCCTTGGTTACTAATCAAATCGACCCTCCTGTATGAGTATTATAATTTGGCCTATAACCGAGCTGGAAGGGTTATTTTGTTTTTATTTTATCTTGGAGGGAACAAACTTGCTCATTTCTGGCCTTTGGTTCCTTCTTCCTTGCATTAAAAAAGAAAAAGGGAGAGCCTTCATCAGCTTAAGGTAAACGTATAAAAGTCACGCTACCATCAGACCTATTTATTTTGCCTTCAATTTAATAAGACAAGGATAGCACTCAGACTCCCAAAACTCACTCAGCTAAATAAAATCGTCTGGAATACAATATCAGACTTCTTCCTACCGTGAGAGGGTTAAGGGTGACTTTCACATAATTACCAAAGCACAATTTCCCTCAAGCTAAAAAAAGATATAATAATAATAATAATAATAATAATAATAATAATGATAATAATAATAATAATAATAATAATAATAATAATAATAATAATAACAATAAAATATAAATAAGAAAAGTAAAACGTGTGTGTAATCTTGTGGTACTCCTTAATCAGGTAACCCAAGTCGGCTTCATGACAACTTAATCGAGGCAGCTGGGATACGTGTGTGTGTGTGTGTGTGTGTGTGTGTGTGTGTGTGTGTGTGTGTGTGTGTGTGTGTGTGTGTGTGTGTGTGTGTGTGTGTGTGTGTGTGTGTGTGTGTGTGTGTGTGTGAGAGAGAGAGAGAGAGAGAGAGAGAGAGAGAGAGAGAGACAGACAGACAGACAGACAGAGAGAGTCAACAGGAGAACCAATGAAGCGAGACATACCAATTCACCCAATCTTAATCCCTAGCAAAGGAGGGAGTCAGTGGTATACATTTCTAATTTTAGTAACTTTACAATTGAACCAGCAGGAAAACTGTCCACTGAAATGAGTCTTTGCACCTTGAGGAGACGCGTGCAGGCCAGGTCATGAGGCGGGGTGTTAAGAGGCAGCATCACCTCATAACCCGACCCTACCTGACCGTCGCCCTGCCTCAACAAAGCAAGCAGGAAGAAACAGGTCCTGCGCTTGGTTAAGCTCGTACCTCTCATCGTATCAGTAACCTCACCCAACCCAGCTTAAACTAAACTCACCTAACTTAACCTACCTCATCCAAACCCAACCCAACCTAACCAAATCTAATGTAACCTATCCTACGCTAACCTAACCCAACCCAACACAGCCCAATCCAACCCAACCCAACCTAGCCCGACCACCGCCCCTCCTCAACAAGCAGGCAGGAAGGAACCGGTCTCAGGGCTGCCACATGACCGTATTAATAACCAGGAGGACCGGAGAGAATAAACAAGACCCAGACAGACCCGCCAGTAGGGGTGCGGCCAGCGGGTTGGAAGGCACTTCTGTTCGAGCCCTTTTTTTAATTATTATACAGCTACCTGACGATTTTATGCTCAGCGAGAGGAAAATCAAACAGCACTGAAGAAAGTAATGCAGGATATATACACAATTTTTCTCATATAGTACGAAGGTCTATCAGCAAAATGAGAAACAGAATCCACCCAGTAGTAAAGATGTTTGCGATTGGTGTATCTAACTTCCTGTAGTTCCAAAAAATCTCCTAAATACTCAAGAAAATCGTCTGCTAGTAACAAGAATTACGTGGAGAGAGAGAGAGAGAGAGAGAGAGAGAGAGAAACATGAGCCAGACAAGGGCCGCCATTAAGGATGCAGGCAGCGGGATGGAATGCGCTCCCCCACCAGCATGACAATCACCTGAGACAGATACCGATATTTAAATGGCCTGACGGTGACTTGAATGAAATAAAATAAGCAGCATTTATTTTATCTATCTATCTATCTATCTATCTACCTGCATGACACTGGGGTGAGGGAGGTACTGAAGTTTAAAATGGCCTGACGGTAGTATAAAAAGAAAATCCGATCTTATTTATTTCCTTATTTACGTATTTTCACAGCGAGTCAAAAATAATGAACTCAACTGAACGACAATGCACTGAGAGAGATACAGAAATTTAAATAACGTTATTGAGTCATTAATAAGAGAAGCACGTGCACTGAATGAAAATAAAAGCATGTGCGTTCAATGAAAATAAAAGAAGCACGTGCGTTAAATGAAAATAAAAGCAGCACGTGCGTTGAATGAAAATAAAAGAGGCACGAGCGTTGAATGAAATCGTGCGCTGAATGAAAATAAAAGAAGCACGTGCGTTGAGTGAAAATAAAAGAGGCACGTGCGTTGAATGAAAATAAGAGGCACGTGCGTTGAATGAAAATAAAAGAGGCACGTACGTTGAATGAAAATAAGAGGCACGCGCGATGAATGCAAATAAAAGAAGCACGTGCGTTGAATTAAACAAAAGCACGTGCGCTGAACGAAAGTAAAAGAAGCACGTGCGCCGCCTCCTGACTTGCATCGGGCCACGAAATCGTCAAAGGGGGGAGGCGCGGTCAAGAGATGGCCGTGCGAGCAGAGGAGTAAGTGGGATGGGCTGGAAGTGATATGGCACGGTTTTCCCCCACTCACTACCGTACTTTTTTCACCTTAACTTGGCCCAGATTTTCGTCCTTTTACTATTCCACAAAGCTCAGCGGCAAAAATAGACAATTCTACGACTCCCACATCCCTTCCACAGCACTTCTTCATGACTATAGTACCATATTCTAATCCTTTATCGTAACTCAGGAATCATGACGGAGAGATGGCAATTTTAGGCCATGTTAGTGTAAAAGGAATGACGGCCTCACTAAGATAAACAAAATCGTCTGGAGAAAGCAAGATTAAACTTTAACTCACAGCACAGTCAATACAGCAGAGAATATTACAGAAAACTAAAGGAAATTATAAAGAAGCCAAAGATTCGAAAACACACGCAGATTTACGCACAAGGAACTCTCGAGCTCCTATGACCCACTCAATTGGAGAAAATCATTTGGTGTTCGCTGTAGATGAGGGAATTGAACAGCGCGTAGGCAATTTATAACAGAAGATAAAAGAAAATGAACAAAAAACTCTCATACATTAAAGGACAAAGACACCAAAGACACGAAAATCCATAGGCAAATTAAGCACTTGACTTTATAAACTGTGTGAAGAGGACAGGAAGGGGTAAAGAGTGGACAGGAAGGGATGATAGGAAGGGAGAGAGGAAGAATGGATAGGAAGGGATGATAGGAAGCGGGAGAGGAAGAGTGGATACGAAGGGATGATGGGAAGGGAGGATAGGAGGGGTGAAAGGGAGGATGGGAAGGGAGGATAGGAAGGGTATTATTGGTGTGGGTAGGGCTCGGGAACTCCATATCAAGATTGTGGTTCAATATTGACTCTACGAACCGCCACTATCCCCCTTTCTGGATAGAGTAGTCCATTACTCCATCTACTCCTATTCCTCCAGGACTCTATCTCTCCCTCTCTCTCTCTCTCTCTCTACCCATCCCCAGTCCCTCCCACCTACTCTCTCACCCCTTTCCATCTCCACCCTCTTTCCTCCTACCGATCCCTCCAACTCTTTCCCCCTCTCCTCTCTCTCCTTTCCTCAACCTATCCCCATCCCCTCTCCCTCCTAACCCACCCCCATCTCCCCAACAGACTGAATTCCACCCAGTCATGCCTGAACTCAACGCTAATAGTAAAATAACAAGAAGGGTTTGGCTGGGAAGTGATAGCACAAGATAAACAGTACTTAGGCAGGTACAGGTGACGTGTTATTCCGCCTTACCTTGCACCTGCATATTCATCATCATCAACAAGTACTGACTGGGTGATATAATTAACCTTCGGGTGGAAATCTTATCATCATTTATCATCATTATCATCATCATCAAGTACTAACTGAATGGTGCAAAAATCCTATCACAATGTTAAATACTCATCATCATCATAACTCTATTTCCGGCATATGTTAAACAGAGTGGCTGAGCTACAAACAGGAGTAAGAATAACCTGTCTCACTATAAATCATCATCATCATCATCACCCTTTTCTTACTATATAAAAGTTGGCAGGGATTCACAAAAAGGAATAAGAATAACTTGCCTTATCTGTCGTAACTTGGATGCGCGAATTAGTGAAGTTCGTATGGAATTAAGAAGAAATATACGTGACTTAGTCAGTCCAGAAAATCATCTACAATGTCACCTGTTGAGACTCAGAAGCAAAAGAGACGATACAGATAGATAGACAGATAGATAAATTGAGACAGACAGATAGATAAGCGATTTCGTTCGACCAGAAAATCAGTTACTCTCTTGTTAAAATCTAGAGGTAAGAGAAGGGGGTGACACAGCACTTTCTCCCCTCCCCCCACTCCCCCCTCACCCCTCCTCCACCTCCGAAACAGAACACCAGGATGTAAACAAGAGATCCCAGCAAAGACATCAGACTGGAGACTCCGACACCGTGAGGGGGGGAAAGGGTAGGGGATGGAGAAGTGGGGAGAGGGGGTGGAGGTGCGGAGGAGAGGGAGATGGAGAGGTGGGGAGAGGGAGTGGAGGTGACGGGGAGAAGGCTGGGGGAATGAAGGAACGAGAGAAGGAAAAAATAAAAGGAAGTAACTTAATTTTAAAAAGATGAAAACATATTAAGAAGCTTCAGTGTCATTTCACGGCTATGACAAAAAACTAAATGTACTCTCACTCATCTAAGGCCAAATACTGAAATCCCTCGTTAGTAATAACACTTTCACAACTCACTGCACATTCTTCAACAATTTTCACTCTTTTCACAGCTCACACCACACTCTTCAACAACCAGGCACCGCAAAATCCTCACACTTCTTCTTCTTCATCTATCACTCTTCCTTACAACTGCAAATTTTCACAACTCACTGCAAACTCTCCCACACTTCACTCTTTTCACAACTCACGGTAAACTTTTCCACAATTCCCTCTCTTTTCACAACTCATGGCAAACGTTTCTACAATTCCCTCTCTTTTTACAACTCATGACAAACGTTTCTACAATTCCCTCTCTTTTTACAACTCATGACAAACGTTTTTACAATTTCCTCTCTTTTCACAACTCACTGCAAACTCTTCTACAACTCCCTCTCTTCACAGCTCATGGCAAACTCCTCTTCTGCCATTCAAACACTCCCTCCAAACAGTGCCTTCTCTCCCCCCAACACCCAGTCCTCAAACAGTCTCCCCCATGAACAACAAGCCTAAGATGGGGCCACTATCACCCTTCCCTTAATCCTGGCCAAATGACGATGCAGATTACCCACAACTCCCTCACCACCGCCCCTCACCCTCACCCTCACCCAGCACACGCATCGCCTATTTATTTTTATTTTTATTTACCTTATTCCCTTGATTAAAGTGCCTTGTTTTTCGTTCTTTCCCTGTCGGATATTCCACCAATTTAGCTGAATAAAATCATCTGAAGGCAAGCATGAAAAATACACTAAAGGAGTCATCTTTCTGAAAGGACTATCCTCTTTAGCACGAGAAATCTAACTTGTATTATATTCTAACTGGCGCCACACAAAGTTATTCAGCTTAGGAAAAACTTATGGGGATGAAGAGGCGAGAAATAATAACACGAACATCCCGAAGACTTGAAAGGTGATGGACTGAACTGCGGTCTGTAAATAAGCTACTTCTTTAATTTACAGACTTTTTACACTTTCATACAAAATAGTCAAGCTTTTAACATATCTAATAGAAAATAAATAAAAGAGTCTGATAATGGCTATTTACTTTCCACTGGGCTCACCTTCTGGGATACCTGAATTAAAGCTATTTGCAATTTAATTTACACCTGTTAAGCTTACCAGCCCACTTCAAAGGAATGGTTGTGTCTTCGTAAGTAGTAGAGTTAAGATCTACTCTCTCTCTCTCTCTCACACACACACACACACACACACACACACACACAAGAGAGAGAGAGAGAGAGAGAGAGAGAGAGAGAGAATGGGGGGTAAGTGAGGCAGAGGGATGGAATTAGCGAGAGGGCGGCAGAGCCAGGGGGATCTTGGGGGATACTCGCCTAATCCCATTATTTTCCTCGGCTGTCGTAGCTCCCCCCCCCCTCCATCCCGGTCTCTACCTCCTACTCGCACATCAGGCTACACACACACACACACACACACACACACACACACACACACACAGTCTCTCTCTCTCTCTACCTGGGGGCGAGCCTGTGCCGCATCCACTTCAGAAGACAGGTAAATTAATTGAAGTTAGTTACAGCCAAGCCAAGTTAGGTCCTAGCTGAGACTGGCTTACCTTCGGGCGTCAACAGGCACAGGGAAGGTGAAAGAGCCAGAGGGGAAAACTATATCATATTCTCTCTTCTGGCGGATATATGAGCCCACTGAGAAAGATATTACGGAGGCCCCACAGTGAGATGGACGAGGGCATGAGAGAAACTGGGCCTGAAAGATGGTTTGCTGGGGAAGATAGCTGAATGGAAACTTACAGCTGGAAACAGGGCGCGTATAACAGCTAAATGGAGACTTACAACTGGACAAAGGGACCTCATATATATAAATGGAAAAAGTTACAGGAGAAGTAAGGAGACGTTGCTCTGTTCCCTCTACCGACAGATGATCTCACTCATTTTGGGGAACTCGTAACGAGGAGACTTTAAAATAATCTCCATAATCCTTCAAAACGATGACGTCTAGATTTTATCCCGCTGATGATGTTGCTGCTTAATCCTAGTCTGTCTAACTGAGCAGAACCGTCGACCACAGGAAAGTAACTGCTTCTGTGGGGCAGTCTTATAGGTAAAGTACAGTACAGTACATACACCGTGCAGGGGTCCGGCGCCCCCTCGTGGTAGACAGCGCCTAACTCAAGTCGGATCAGGGTACTTTTCACGGCGAGGAGCGGGGAAATATGACGAGGGTTAGCTCCTGGGTGGATGCCGCAGCTGCTCCACCCAGGATGCACAGTGCCAACAGGTGTAGACTCCCCGTCGGCGGTAGATTTTATGCTGCTCATCCTTTTAGCCTCAGGATGTCATGTTTATTTCATTCCTGCTGTCTGCTGGCGATTTTATTCAGCTTTAAGGATGACTTCAACCAGAGGAACTTAGATACAGACTTCACTGACCCCTTCACTACAGGGCGTCGTCCTAGGATGAATCAAATCGTCTGTCATCATCATCATCATCCGGACCACCTTTACCATCCTAGGGCAGGGTGAGGAGTAGCAACATCCAGACAACTAAAGTTTGCCCAATTCAATGGGTTACTCTTCTATTCACTCATCATTCAAGCCAAAGGAATCCTGGCTCCATCGGTGGTCAAAAAAAAAAAAAAAAAAAAAAAAAAAAAAAAAAAAATCACCGCCCCCTGTAGCTTCACCAACGAGAATAAAATCAACTGAGCTGAAAAGAGGAAGCTACATCCAAAAAAAAAAAAAAAAGGAAAAATCATACTAAAGGGTGAAGAGTACGGTATATCATCAAGCCATTGCATCTGCCTAAAAAAAAAAAAAAAAAAAAAAAAAAAAAAAAATCGAAAGCCGCTGGGAGACTCAAACCAAAGCCACGCCAATGACAAACACACGGCCATTTTCAGGACCTACAGACACTGCCATAATGTGCCATCACTAGGGGGAGATTCTGCCATATTGTGCCATCAGGGAGAGAGACATCCACCCGTAATGGACCATCACCAGGTAGCCGAACAGCACCTTCC
Organism: Coenobita brevimanus; assembly: GCF_032717465.1. Lineage (NCBI taxonomy): Eukaryota > Metazoa > Arthropoda > Malacostraca > Decapoda > Coenobitidae > Coenobita > Coenobita brevimanus. The sequence goes on along the minus strand of NC_136999.1, from coordinate 3,962,783 downwards.
ATAATGACATCCAGACAGGAGTAAATCACACACACACACAGACACACACACACACACACACTAATACCCATCAACACTACAACGCATCAGGCTTACTACACTACCATCCCACTCCCAGGGGGGAACAAGAGGAGGGGTTGGGGGCGCATTCAAGGTATTACACAAACATCGGAACACATTAAGACCCTCACGTCCATACCCTGTTTCCCGATGTTACTGGCTGATGTAATTCTGGTGAGGTAAACAAGATGTGATGATGATGATGATGATGAGTAGAAGGAGGAGGAGGAGGAGGAGGAGGATGACGATTATGATGATGATGATGTGATGAGGATGATGACACTGACGGCAAAGAGAATGTTTAGGGTAATGATAATGATGACAAAGACGACGACAACGACAAAACTGATGATGGTTGCAGCAAAGACGACGACGACAATGACAATAATGATGATGATGATGATGATGATGATGATGATGATGACGAAGCTCTGAGTGTCAAGGCTTAAAATCTGAGTGTTAACAAGTAGTCCCGAATTTCCAGGACTAACACTTAAGTGGCCTAACACGAAATACGACACTTCCGCCTTTCTCGACCTCTGACCCCTTTATCTCTTCCCCGCGAGGACGTCTTAGGTCGTTCTCGCTACCCCAAGACGATTTCCTTAAGCGTAAAAGAGGCCTTGAGTTGCCAGTCAAAAGCCTTCCCCGAACCGTGTTAAACGTAATGTGGATTTAGTGACTGGCTGGCTGGTTGTGTCCTGCCCTCGTATACACACACAAATACATACATACATACATACATACATACATACATTAATACATACATGCACAACATACGACTTACATTTATTTACAAATATTTCGTACATGATAAAAACTCTCTTTACATTCTAAAAAAATAAAATCAATATAATTACACACACACACACACACACACACAATTCTTCGTTTTAATACACATTACCTCACATGCAAGTCTATACACACACACACACACACACACACACACACACACACACACACACACACTCACTCACTCACTCTTGCATATCGGCACCCTCTAAACAAAAACAAAGCTCCGCCTCATCCACGCATAAAAACACACAAACTCCGCCCCAGAAGCTCCCACAAACATCAACAAAAAACAGGCAAACAAAAACACAGAAGCTTTAGCAAACAAACAGGGGAACATTCACGAGAGTTACCATTTATCATGATTTTTTTTTTTCTCTCTCTCTCTCTCTTTCCCAAATTTTTCAGAAATGTAAATATTTTGTTACGGTTTCCTGGGCAATCAGGTATATCCAAACTTGCTCTCATCTCTCACTCTCACTCTCTCCGAACACCTTAATCCAGTACAGGGCAGGCAAAAACAAATCGCCTCCATATCACCCTATTCTCTGCTATGTGTCTGCCCTGTCTCCAATGCACCCCACACCTCTCTCATATACCGTGCAACTCCACCGGGTCCCTCTACCTTATCCTCGGTGTCTCTTTCCCTTATCCCCTCTCCATCTCACTCACATACACGCTCCTAGTTAGTCTCTCAGTCTCCATCTTTTCCACATGGGTAAATGAACATAAAAAAAAGGACCTTCATAAGTAAAATACCTAGACAGTTCCACAACACGTTCGTCAGAGCGTCACTCAATCCGTCTCCAAAATCACATAATCACAAATCCTCCCGGCCATGAAAAAAAAAAAAGGTGAATAATTTAACCAGCACCACATTTACGCAATACATCCTCCGCCACATCAACTCCACAATTACCGAACAAATATCCGTCCATAAGAATATTCAAGCCACAATTACACATTCTCTGCCATGTCACCGTGTTCCACTGCACAATTACCAAATCCAAACAAGTGCCACAACTGCACTATATATTTGCCACATCACCTCCACCCACTCCACAATTACCAAGCAAAATGTCCCTCCACAATTATACAGGTTCCATAAGCACACAATAAAGCTGCCAAGTCGTCCAGCCCCCCCTCCACAATTACACAATTACACCTCGTCCGTCCGCCTAGCCACTCTTTTTACCAGCCTTAATCGTTCTCGCGTAATCTAGATAAACGGTTCGCGGAGAAGCATTCCTCTCTCTCTCTCTCTCTCTCTCTCTCTCTCTCTCTCTCTCTCTCGTAAACAAGAGATGGGGGCAAAAAAACAGATGACTTACGCTCGGTTGTCCCACGCACCTGGCGACCATACTTCAGGCTGTGATGGTCCCCCCTTCCCCTACCCCTATCCCCTGCCTCCCCTA
>NC_136999.1:3950513-3955513 GCF_032717465.1 Coenobita brevimanus | reverse complement strand
TACAGGTTAAGTGTTTGGAGTCTTCTTAACTCCCCTACCCAGTGATCCAGCTAGCTAACCCTTCCAGATTAATCGTCGGCGGTAGTTGGGATAAAATAGTACATGATAAATAAAATAAAATAGTTAAAAGTTAGCCCAGCTTCTCAAGAGTCAGGGTAGAAAGGAGGAAGGAAGCATAGGCCTTTGAATACGATAATTATTTCTTGTATTTTCTTCTCCTTACTGCCTGATGATTTTATTGAACCTGGAGGGTTTGGAGGGTGGGGGAGAGCCTACGTCTTTACTATTTTTATTCTAGTAGTTTATTTACTCTTTTAGGAGCTGCCTAGTATTTTTTTTTTTATAATGCAGGGAAGAAGGAAACAAAGGCCTATTGCAATTATCCTCTCTTCTTATGCTCTTCTCTGGATGTGAAAATATAAGTAGGCCTATACTTCTGGCAATACAATACAATGAAATACAACAACAACAAAAACAATATAAAGTGCAATACAGAATAAGAACACTACAAAGAACAACAGCAGCAGCAATACATACAACAACAACAAGAGCGGCGAGGCAATACCTAATCCTGGGCCGAACAATGATACGCCAAACCGAAGAAATGATGGCCGTCGGGCAGGGGAAAAAAAAACAAAAAAAAAACGAAAAAAAAAAAAAAATGACATCGGGCACCATGAACCAAGAATGCCACGAAAAAAAAGAAAAGAAAATGAGGGCAGGAATAACCAACCCTTTAGGCAGGTGTGTGTGTGTGTGTGTGTGTGTGTGTGTGTGTGTGTGTGTGTGTGTGTGTGTGTGTGTGTGTGTGTGTGTGTGTGTGTGTGTGTGTGTGTGCAAACTACTCTCAAATAATGATCTTTGTTAATAGTAGGCTACATCATTTAATTCCACTGAGAGATAATCTGGTTAAAAATGAGATTAACTGAAATGGCTCAGGAGCGACTTAACCGGCTTATGGGGTTAATTAGAGAGAGAGAGAGAGAGAGAGAGAGAGAGAGAGAGAGAGAGAGAGAGAGAGAGAGAGAGAGAGAGAGAGACGTTGATCTCCACAACCTTCTTCCTTGTTATAATTCCAAGCATAGGACGAGTTATAGAAAGGGATGGATGAATCATACGAGATAGCCGCGCGTGCTCTCTCTCTCTCTCTCTCTCGAGCAGCGACGTTATCTCCTTACACCCTTGCATTCCTCCCTCCCTACATCTCCACACTATTTTTTCCTCTCCCTTCTTACCCCTCCTCACCCTTCTCCCCCCACACTATTCTCTCTCTCTCTCTCTCTCTCTCTCTCACTACACCCTCCCCACCCCCTACACTACACACCCCAGATCATATCAATACAGAGACAATGACGCAAATTTCCCGTGTCCTTCTCTATCATCAAGCAGTGTGTGTGTGTGTGTGTGTGTGTGTGTGTGTGTGTGTGTGTGTGTGTGTGTGTGTGTGTGTGTGTGTGTGTGTGTGTGTGTGTGTGTGTGTGTGTGTGTGTGTGTGTGTGTGTGTGTGTGTGTGTGTAATAGACGATTCTCTTATCACGAACCAAAACAACTAATTCTACTTCTTCATACAAGCAATCTGTGTTATCATATTCGTCGCTTTATTTACAAAACATAATATTCAATTAACTTTCATTCCTAATAGTCTCTCTCTCTCTCTCTCTCTCTCTCTCTCTCTCTCTCTCTCTCTCTCTCTCTCTCTCTCTCCCATTGCTTCTTCCCCATTTCCTTGTTCGTCCCCTTTCAATTTTTCACTCCCCCCTCCTCTCTCTCTCTCTCTGCAGCAACTGGCGCCACACACCTTCCCTCTAAAGGCGAACCGTCAATACTGAAACATACTAAGTCTATCGCATTCTGAATCTCTTTTTCTTATCTTTTTTTTTTTTACATGTCGGTCGGTCTTGTGGTAAATACGTAAAGAATGGTTTTAAATAACTTCTAATCCTCCCGCTGTCGCCTTCCTCAACCCCTAGGATCGAACTCGCTATCTTCTGAACAGCCATCTACTCCTCCACCACGCGACCACCGCCTCAATCTGCCCCTTAACCCTTTCAAGCCGGTGACGCGTTTTTCGGTAGCTTTTACTGGGATCGTATACCTTTATTAAACTTCTGAGAGAGAGAGAGAGAGAGAGAGAGAGAGAGAGAGAGAGAGAGAGAATAACCCCTTCACTACTATAGGCGGCAAGAAAGATAAAATTACGTCAACGGAGTGAAGAGGTTAACTTAAATAAATCTTAATACTTACGTTCCCCCTGCAAGACGGGCCTGAACGACACTTACCTGAGGAAGGAGAGAGAGAAAGAGATAATTGAAGGACACACACACACACACACACACACAAAAAAAAAAACCCTCCCCCCATACAAACTCTCTCTCTCTCTCTCTCTCCCTCTCACACACACACACACACACACACACCTGTACACCTTACAATGGATCACGTAATTATCTCGACAGGTGACATCACTCCACACACCTGGGGAACTCCAGCGGTCACCTGGCCCTGGGGTGATTAGGGTGATGACGGGGTGATTTAAGGGTGATGACGGGGTGATTTAAGGGTGATGACGGGGTGATTTAAGGGTGATGGCGGGGTGATTTAAGGGTGATGGCGGGGTGATTTAAGGGTGATGACGGGGTGATTTAAGGGTGATGGCGGGGTGATTTAAGTGTGATGGCGGGGTGATTTAAGTGTGATGGTGGGGTGATTTGTGGGTGATGGCGAGGTGATTTAAGGGTGATGATGGGGTGAGTTAAGGGTGATGGCGGGGTGATTTACGGGTGATGGCGGGGTGATGGCGGGGGTGATTTTAAGATAATGAAGTGACTGCAGGGTGATGAAATGGTGATTTTAGGGTGACGAAGTGATGAATCGAGGATGATAAGAGATTGATGAGAGGGTGATGATAAGGTGATGAAAGGGTGGTGAAAATGAGTATGGAGATTTGGTGGTGATGTAAGGATTATTTGATGACAATGATGAGAAATGTGATGATAAGTGGTGATATGAAGGCGGTCAGGAAAAGATCTGAGATGAGTGAGATGACTTGAAGGTAATGAAAGGATGATTTGAAGATAAGGAAGTGATGATAGGGACGTGTTACGAGGGTGATGAGGGGTGGTTATACAACTAAAGTAATAAAAAGGTGATGAAGTGGTGAAGAAAAAGTGATGAAGTGGTGATGTGGAGGAAATGAGAGGATGACTGGCAGATGATGATGATGGGATGTGGTTAGGCGACTTGACGTGGGCGGGGATATGAAACTCAAAATGTAATGAAGAGGAGATGTTGTGGTGATGATGTGGAAATGACGTGGCGATGAGTATGGAGGAGAGGCTTATGATGCAGTGTAGAGGCGATGTGGTGATGAGGTGGTGATGATGTGAAAATGACCTGGTGATGGGTGGGAGGAGGAAGGGTTTATGATGTAATATTAAAAAGAAAGGGTGAAAATAGAGAGAAAATGAATATCGTAGAGGGAGATGATGATAATGATGGGTTGGTGGAAGTGGAAATGAGTTACGGGAAAGAAATATTGGAGAGAAACCATGATAAACAATGCATAAATAAATAAATAAAATGAGAGAGAGAGAGAGAGAGAGAGAGAGAGAGAGAGAGAGAGAGAGAGAGAGAGAGAGAGAGAGAGAATCAACCCCAGCCTCCCTACGAACAGAGCAACAAAGGAAAAAAGACACAAATTAACACCGCCACATTCCCTCACACCTCCCGCCGCCAGGTAAGCTCCAGGTACAGCCAGGTACAAAAGGTTGCAGACAGTTTACAGACTCTTCCACTTCGTCTATGTCACACTCACAGCATGTCCGTCACTTTCATTGCATCTACCTACTATTTCACTGCGTCTGCGTCACACTTAGGGCACGTCCGTCACTCTCCTCCCTGACGCATCGTATCAACGAGAACCGTCCATCTGGGTCTACGTCATAGCGCACGTCCGTCACTTTCTTTCCTGACGTATCACATCATTAAAGAGACTCTACTATTTCACTGCGTTTAATTCACACCTTGGGCACGTTCGTCGTTTCCCTTTCTGATGCAGCAGATCTATAAAGAATTAGCTAAGGGTACAGGAACATACCAAGCTTCTCTCACAATATGAACGGAAGTCAAAGAGAAATTAATATGAATCATCTACGGACAGGAAAAACACACAAGCCTCTTTCAGCTGAGGAATATTAGCCCGCAGAGGGAAGCGAGAGATCAAAGAAAAACATCTACGGCCGAAGAAACATACAAAGCCTTTCTCAGCTAAGGAATACTGGCCACGAGAAGAAAGTAAGAAACAGAGGAGTTGAAACACTAGGTCAGAGAAACATATCAAGCCTTTCTCTTTCTAGAAATATGAACAAGTGAAATGACAAGAGTAGGTGAATTAAACACATAATCTATACCAAGCTTTTCTAACCTTAGGAATATTAGCTAGCAAAGTGAAAAGCAGAAGGGGAGAAATATTACGCCAACTTCTGTATTTATGAGCAGGGAAACCAAGCCTCTCTCAGCTTAGGAATATTAACAAGCAGAAGAAAGTGAGACGTACAGGAAGAAGAAATATTAGCTGAACTTTTGTCTCACTGGAAAGAGATATAAATCAAGCCTCCCACACCTCAGGAATATCAGCTAGAAAAGGGATATGAGAAACAGAGGTGAAACATTAGACAAACTTTTACCCCAGCCTGTATAGCGAGGAGGAGCCGGCTTTCTGGGTGTCGTAAGCTCTAACCCCGTGATCACGAAGCTGGCATTATCTAAGGAGCTGAGCCAAATTATCGGTGTTACCAGATCTGACACCACCACCTACTCATCTGACACCTACCGTAGCCTACCCTCGTCTAGCCCAGCCTAAACTAGCCAAACACAACGTACTCGAGTTCTAAATTAGACGAGCATAGTCTTCCCGAACTCTAAATTAACTGAACTTCACTAATCCTGCCCTAACACTAACAACATAACTTAACCTTCCCTGCCTAACTTAAACAAAACAT
>NC_136999.1:3903013-3945513 GCF_032717465.1 Coenobita brevimanus | reverse complement strand
CTACAGAGTGAAGTGTGAGGATGTAAGGTGAAGGTGGGGGTGTGTGAAGTGTGAGGCTACAGAGTGAAGTGTGAGGATGTATGGTGAAGGTGGGGGGGTGTGAAGTGTGAGGCTACAGAGTGAAGTGTGAGGATGTATGGTGAAGGTGGGGGTGTGTGAAGCGTGAGGCTACAGAGTGAAGTGTGAGGATTTAAGGTGAAGGTGGGGGTGTGTGAAGTGTGAGGCTACAGAGTGAAGTGTGAGGGTGAGAGTTGAAGGGTGAGGGTGACAAGAGTGGACTGTGATAAATAGCTGAACTAAGGCACACCGACACCGACATTACTCGCCTTACTTATTCCACCTCCCTCCCCCCGTCTCTCTCTCTCTCTCTCTCTCTCTCTCTCTCTCTCTCTCTCTCTTCAACGCCCCCCAAATACTCTCCTCTTATCCTTCCTCCCGCCTGCTTCTCCTTCTTCACTTCTGACCTATACGATGTCTCCTCCTCCTCGTTCTTCGTCTCCTTCTCCTCCTTTTCTTCTTCCTCTTCTTCACGTCGGACCCACACGATAAAAACAAATGCCACTTCAACTGAACACACTTGAGTACACTTAATATCACATCCATCTCACCCTCCAGTCCATCCTACCCTGCATCTTTCACTTTCATTGCTCTCTCTCTCTCTCTCTCTCTCTCTCTCTCTCTCTCTAAGTAAATACAACTGATAAGAATGACCCCGATTTGAGAAAGTAATTAGATGGAAACTTAGATATAAAATGAGGAGATGAGAGAAATAATACTAGTAAAGACATGACTCTCTCTCTCTCTCTCCCCCTCTCTCTCTCTCTCTCTAGGTAAATACAACCAATTATGTGATCCTTGAATGCGTGATATGAACGACTCTGATTTGAGAACGTAACAAAATGAAGAAATTTGTGATAAAATGAGGAGATGAGAAAGACATGCTATTAAAGACATGGCGAGAAATGAGGATTTGAGATGCATATGTGGCTAAGAAGCGTGTAAAAAAAAAAATGTGAATGAAACGAAAGCAAACTAAAAATTAAAGGACATGAGATAGATTGAAACACAACCAAAGATATGGGGGAAAATATCAATGACCACGAAACGAGAAATACGTAAAAAAAAATAACAATAACACAAGACTAAAACTACAAAATCTCTCAGACGAATATTGTGCGTAGCTACGAAAATGCGTAGGGAGAAAGCCTAGTCTCTCTCACGAATGGGAACGGCGAGGTAAGTAGTTCGGACAAGGTATATATATTTCGTAAGCGTGACGCACTTACGACGTTTCCGACACGCTTCGGGGCTTCGAGTAGTTGTCTCGTAATTCTTCTCGTCACGTGAAGGTGACGGGTGCACCGAGAGACAAAGGGAGGAAGGGAGACAAAGGGAGGGAAAAGGAAGGGAGGGAGACGGAGGAGAGAACAGGAAGGGAGGGAGACAGAGGAGGGAGAAAAGGGAGGAAGGGAGACAAAGAGGAGAGAGAAAAGAAAGGAAGGAAGACAGAGGAAGGAGACAAGGGAGAAAGGGAGACCGAGGAGAGAGAAAAGGAAGGGAGGGAGATAATGAAGGAAGGGAGAGAAAGCGGAGAGAGAAATGGAAGATAGGAAGACAGAGGAGGGAGAAAAGGGGGGAAGGTAAAGAGGAGAGCGAAAAGGGAGGGAGACAAAGAGGAGGGAGAAGGAGGAGGAAGGGAGACAATGAGGCGGGAGAAAAGGGAGAGGGGAGAGACTGATGGAGAGGGTGAGGAGGTTTGGGAGAGAGGGGGTTTAAATGGAGGACGGGGAGAACAAAAATTGGGGTGGGGAGGAGAGGTAAGGGAAAGGAAGGAATGGCGTCTTGAAGGGCGGGGGGAAGAGGAGGGAGAAAAGGTAGAAGGGAGAGATTAATGGAGGGGGTTTGAGGGTGAGGGAGAAGATATAAATGAGGAAGGAAGGCAGGGAGGAGAGAAAAAGTGGAGAGTCTGAGGGAGAGGCAGGAGTAACGGATAGAAGGGGTAGTCTTGAGGGAGACAAAGAGGAGGAAGAAAAGGGAGAGAAGGGAGACATTAATGGAGGGAGTTGGGGTGGGGAAAGAGGAATGAAATGAGGTGTTTTGGGGAAGGAAGACAGGAGGGGAAAAGAAAGAGGGGAGAGATAAATGAGGAGGTACGATGGAGGCGTGGGGAGATGAAGGGGAATGGGGTGGGGAGTGGGATTACTGGAGTCAAAGAGGGGAAGAGGACAGGAAGCCAGGGAGGGGAAGTGAGGGGGAGGTAAGAGGCAGGTCTAAGAGTGAGAGGAAGAGGGGAAGGCGGAAGAAGAGCAACAGGTGAGGTGGGGGGGAAGTGGGGGGAGGGGAGGGGAGAAACCGAGAGGGATAAAAATGAGAAAGGGAAGAGAGGTCAGGACAAGGAAGGACGGGAACAGAAAGCGGGGGAAATGGAAATGAAACACAGGAAAAAATGGAGAGCGAGAAATGCCAAGGGGTGAAGATAAATTGCAGCCACGACACAGAGATGCAGAAAGCGGGGGAAAGGCAAGAGTTTACCCAGAAGAAAGAAAGGTATAAGAAAATAGAATCAGATATGGATAAACAAACCATGCGATTATTTTCAAAGCATAGAAACAAAGAGATTCAACGCACCAAAGCAGAAATTAACCCAAAACAAACCATACAATTATTTTCAAAGCACAGAAACAAAGAAATTCAAAGGAACAAAGGAGAATTAACCCAAATCAAACCATGCACTTATTTTCAAAGCACAGGAACAAAGAAATTCAAAGCTACAAAACAAAATTTAACCCCCAAACAACGAAGGTAATAAACGCCTAATTAATAACAAACACAAGAATTCAAGGTATGCCCAGGCAAGGTGGAATTACTAAAAGAAATTCAAGGAAGGAAATGTAAAGCAGAACAAGCACAGTAATTCAAGGCAACTCATCAAGGTAGAACAAAAACAATATAGGTAAGCAAGGAGCCGCAGGACAAACTAAGTATACTAGGAAAGACAAGGAAGGACAAAGTAGGACAAGGTAGGGGAAAAAAAAGAGGAAGAGGCAGGAGAGGACAGGACAACACGGTATGGCCTACAGGTAGGTAGGATGAGGCAGAGTGAGGCAGGAAGAGGAAGGGTGAGGCAGAGTAAGACGCGTAGAGGGACAGTGAAGCAGGCTGAGGCAAAGTGAGGAAGAATGCGGCAGTGTGTGGCAAAGAAAGGCAGAGAGACGAGCAATGTGGTAAGGTGAGGCAGAATCAGGCAGAGTGAAACACATGAGGCAAAGCGACACGGGGCGAGAAAAGTGTGGAAGGGTGAGGCAGAGAGGAAGGCGAGGCAGAGTGAGGCAAGGTAAGGCAGAATGAGGCAGGGCGAGGCAGGGTGGAGGAAGAGCGCATTAGTGTCTGAAAGGGAATTACTAACAAGCATGTATGACGCTCCGGACGGCCTGTGTACCGGAGTGGCATGAGAGGTGAAGTGAAGGGACGTGAGATGTGGAGATGACATGACAAGAAGTAATGGCAGGACTGAAGTGGCATAAGAAAGTGACCTGAGAAGTGAGAAGTGAAGTGGAATGAGAAGTGACGTGAAGGAAATTTGTGAAGCGAGATGACATGAGAAGTAATGACAGAACTGAAGTGGAACAAGTAAGTGATATGAGAACTGAAGTGGAATGAGAAGTGCAGGGAAATGAGATGTGAGATGACATGAGAAGAAGCAATGACATAACTGAAGTGGGAATAAGTAAGTGATATGAGAAGTGAGAAGTGAAGTGGTATGAACAATGAAGTAGGATGAAAATGAAGTGAAATGACCAGATACGTAAGTGCGGTGGAATGAGAAGTGAAGTGGATAAGGAGGGAGTTGAGGGACGTTGTGTATAACCCGCTAGCTCCACCGCCCGGCCATATCAATGCCACCACGTGAAGGCCCCCCTCTACAGCACCTTGGAAATAGCAATAAATACAGGTAAATGAAAAAGACCCACGTACCGAAAGGGTTTAGTGTTTTTGTTTTGGTCTATTTCCCGTGTGGATTTCATTTCCACTCTTTTTCAATATCGTGTGTACAGCGTGTGACATTTAAAAACATTTGCCTGTCAGTGAAGGCGGGAGTGGAGGATTTAGGAGAGAGGGAGAGAGAGGAGGGGAGGGGGAGGGAAGAGAGAAGGGAGAGGGGAGGGGAGGGAAGGGGAAGCTGTTGCGATGGTTGATAAAATTAAATAGGGGAAAGGAGGGGATAGTTTGAAAGTATAAGAGAGAGGAAAGGTAAATGGAAGAAAGGGTGAGAAGAGGGGCAGGGGGAAAGAATGGGGGAAGAGGAAGAGAAAGGGAAGAGATGGGAAACGGGAAAGAATAAGAAAGGAAAAAGGCGAGAGGAATGGGAAGGGGACGAGGAAGAGAAAGGTTGGGGAACGTTCGCATGAAGGTGGTGGACACGAAGAGGGGGGGGTTGAAGGGGGAAGGAGTGGAGAAGGGAAGAGAGAGAGAGAGAGAGAGAGAGAGAGAGAGAGACAGAGACAGAGAGAGAGAGAGAGAGAGAGAGAAGCACTAATAACACCAATTTACTTATTTCACTCGCATAACTTCACAGGTGTTCACATCAAAGCGAAACAGGTGAGCTAAACGAATAACGAAAATTACTTGGAGAGGGGAAATGAGGGTAGAAATTGAGGAAAATGAGGGGAGAGGAAAGATTACAGAAGTAGAGAAGAGGGGAAGAAAAGAGCAGCTGAGGAGGACGTGATGGGAGAGAGAGATGTTTGTGTTGAAAACTGATAGGAGAGGAAGAAGTGTTGAGGGAGAGGTAGAGAAGTGAGGGAGAAAGAGAAGGGGAAAGGAAAAACTAAGAAGGGGAGGTGTGTGGTGTTGATGAAGAGAAATGAGGGGAAGGAGAAAAGGAGGATGAATTTTAGAGGTAAGAGAGAAAGGGATAAGAGAAGAAGAGAAAAAATAAGGAGAAAGGGGAGAAGGTATGTGGTGTTGGAGATGAGGGGACGTGAGGGGAGAGGTCTGAGGGTAGGCCTAATGGCGGGGTCACTCACGCACTGTGGTAGGGCAATTACAGAGCCAGACAACACCACACACCTAACAACCTAACCACCTCGTTCATCTCAATCTCCATTACTAATCACGTAATTAGCCTAATACTACAAAGGCCGTTCGTTTTCATTTGATTACATAAACAAACAAGATCAAAATTTAACTACTATCACTATACTGTATTTTATATATTTATTTTTCTACATTGTAACGAACAGAAAATTACTTTGCTAAATAAAATCATCTGGAAACAGCATAATATATTGTGGTTAGGTTTTCTGTCCTCGTTATAAGGCTACACTTAATACTCGTAAATACATGTACATTTATAAAGACAGACAAAGAGCCAACTTAACAAACCATAACATCAACAAAAACAGAAGTACAGCACAAACATCCCTGCCCAAAAAAGTGTTCTCGTTTCCTCGCTCTTCCTAGATACCTTAGTTTAATTACCAAAATGTATCGGTAAGGAAGGGGTGCAAAGAATATTTCAAAGCTCAACACACACACACACACACACACACACACACACACACACACACACACACACACCACCCACGCAGTGAGTCCAGGCATCTTGAACGGATCTTGAATTTGGTTCTGTTATCTTGTTTTTGTTTTTTCTTGAAGGGAACAATTTGCGGGCTCCTGGCCTTTGGTTCCTTCTTCTTCCATTTAAAAAAAAAAAAAACCACACACACACACACACCCAAAACACCCACATCCACCCCACCACACACACACACACACACACACACACACATACCCCACTTTCCCCCACACACACATCCACACCCCCCACCTCCACACACACACACACGCCAACCAACCAGCCACCCACACAGCAAACACGCTCGTAACACCAACAAGCACACAAACACGAGTCAAACATCCCGACCACGGAGTCCCCTGGTCTGGTCCCCCTCTCCCTCGACGACATCTTGACATGAAACAACATCCTGGTCGCTCCCTTGAAACGACAGTCGCCCCCGCCACATCCACAGCCCCCACACCATCTGGAATTACGGGATTAGCCTGGTATTCTCGGGACAGATGGGTTGTACGGCTGGTGTGGGGGTAGTATGGGGGTGGTGTGGGGTGGGTGGGAAACGGGAAACCCATCTTGTATTTTCATATCTGCGTCTATTTACATTTTCATATTTGGGGGGAAAGGAGGTCTGTTTTCTGGGTTACAAAAATTCTGCATTAATCTTTTCAACTCCTCTTTACCTGGCACTTTGTTGCTTTATTTTACGGCTGGTGGTATGAGGAAAGGTGAGGGGGAAAACAGAATCTCTCCATTTAAATGAAGACATTACACAAAACTTTTCAGCCAACCACCCCTTATAATATAACGGTATCAGACTGGTACTGTGGTATTTTTGTGATGGTTTGTATGGCTGGTGTGGGGGTGGTGTGAATGGAGACTCACTATACCAGGGGACCAAGATGAATTTTCTCTCTGTCCCCTTGTTCATTTAGGCTTCCCATCACTTCCATCTTCCCACTTCTTTCGCCATGTCTTGGAGGGGTTACTACTACTTGTTACTTATATTTACCCCTTCAATTCATGGTCGTCTTTATTCTTGTCTTACTATTGCTAAAGGATTTTATTTAGCAAAGGACAAACACCACTTCCTTCGCCTGGAGTGAGGGGGTGAATGGAGAAAATGAGGAAGGGTAGACAACAGTAGATAAAACAAGACACCTCTCTCTCTCTCTCTCTCTCTCTCACACACACACACACACACACACACACACACCACGTCTTTGTGCTCGCAGTTTTTGCCCTCCTACTTTCCCTCCTGTATCCCTTCACACACACACCCCCTAACTCACGCCCACACTCCCTCACTCACACAGCACCCAGCTTTCACTCATAAATCCCCATTACCATTTCACCATCTCCTTAACACTCACAGTTCTTCACGCACCCACACCTTCATTCTTCCTTCCATACAGTTCGGTACTTCGCTTTCACTCCTAAAGTTCCTTACACTCCTCCGTCTTACCTCACCTTACACTTTCACCATCTGCTTCAAACTCATGCTTCCTAATTTACATCCTTCCTAGTCTTCTAAACAGTGCTTTGTTTTCACTCACACTCTCCTTTACAATCCTTCACCCTTTCACCATTGCTTTTTCATAACCACATACTCACTCATTCTTTAAGTGCTATTTTTTTTTAACATTTCATACTATCTCTCACATACTTAAACTCACAGATACTCTTCCACTTCCCTAAACAAACTCCCCTTCAGGTCCCCTCACACTCTTTCACACCTCCACACCCTCCTTCACACACTTTCACAACCATCCTGCATGCATACCTTCACTTTTATATTCCCTCAAACATTCCCTTTTACAAATCCACCCAAATTCCTTCGTTAAACACCCTAATAAATATCATCTCAGTAGGTCGGTACAATCAATTAGTAAACACTGAAATTCCCCTCATACCCCCACATATATTCCTCTACTTTCTAAACACACACACTCCACCTCCGTCACTCCCCTCCTCTCTCTCTCTCTCTCTCTCTCTCTCTCTCTCTCTCTCGTTATTCCTTCATATATTCTATCCCATTTTTCCAAAACAAACTTTTATATTTCCTCACACAGTTTTTCTTACATTCTCTCTCTCTCTCTCTCTCTCTCTCTCTCTCTCTCTCTCTCTCTCACATAATTATAGGTCTCCAGGGGGTCAGAGGTCATTCCCTATACGTCTTGACCCCTCCTTAAGAAGATGCCAAGAGACGCTTCACAATGGTATAAAGAAAATCCACCATTCAAGACTGTGCTGTAAAGGGTTAAGATTATTCACTGATGTACTTTTTCAACCGTGTATGTTAGGATATTACTAAAGTCTTTGTATCTATCTATCTATCTATCTAATCCATCTATCTTATCTCCGTGTGAGCATATTAATGGTCTTTGTAACTTCTATCTATCTATTTTTCTAACCTTATGACCCATGTATGTCTCTCTCTCTATCTATCTATCTCGTTCATCTGCATTTGAGGATACAACCACAATATTTCAACACTTTATTTATCTATCGAATACCTATCTATCTTACTGACTCAACTCCATGTGAGGATACTACTAGTCGAACCTTCTATCTATCTATCTATCCTTATACATCTATCTATTCATCTATCTACCACTGGACTTGTGCTACAAAGGGATAAGATTATAAACGGCGGTCCTTCTTCACCTCCCTTGACAATGATGTGTGAAGGTAGTGTTGATGTCACTATCTATCTGCGTCTTTCTATCTATCTGTACCTTGTATCATCTGCGCCTTTCTATCTATCTGTACCTTGTATCTATCTGCGCCTTTCTATCTATCCGTACCTTGTATCTATCTGCGCCTTTCTATCTATCTACCATCTGGCTGGGTGTTGAACTGAGACGTTGTTAATAATTACAGTATTTAATCACATCTGTCTTCCCAATCCCATATAAAGACAGTGGTAGTCACTGTGTCTATCTATTAACCTTTATATATCTATCTATTCATTTATCTATCAGTTGGTCTCTGTGCTGTAAAGGGTTAAGTTTGTTAATGGCGGTATTTTTCATCTCTATGTCTTCAGCAATCAAGCGTGAAGATAAAGGTAAGGCAATTGTACTGTACCCTCTGTATGTATGTACGTGCATTTTTATCTATCTGTCCATCTATCTATCGACCACTGGAGTAGGTACTGGAAATGGGCATATTCACTGACTGTAGTGCTTATTTAACCTGTAGTCTTGGCAAGATGACTATCTGACTATCTATCTACCTACCTATCTATCTAACTATTCACCTGTACAGTCTCGACAACCCCATGTTAAGGTAATAACTACTGTATTTGGCTATCTACCTATCTGTCTATCTATCTATCTACCTATTCACCTGTACAGTCTCGGCAACCCTATGTTAAGGTAATGACTATTTGACTATCTACCTACCTGTCTATCTATCTATCTATCTATCTACCATTTGGTCCGGAAAAGCAAAGGCTTCTTAAAAAACATACATTATTTTTTTTTGCATTTCTTCGTCCATCACCATTTTATAATTTTCTGTAAACACCATTAAAATAATTTCCTATCTATTTATCTATCGCGTAAAATACTGTTAGCGGCGTAGATTAGTCTCCTGTGGTAGTTATTCTGGATTACGGTACTCCAGGTCTCGAAAACGATAATTGAAGATTGTTATCGTTATCGTTTAGTTTAGATTATTTTGAGCTGAGAGAGAGAGAGAGAGAGAGAGAGAGAGAGAGCACAGTGGCGTTGAATGTCCCTTCTGCTCCACCTGACAAACTCATTAACCTGGACTGCGAGGGTTCCGGCGTCACGGGGCAAAAACTGTGTGTGTGTGTGTGTGTGTGTGTGTGTGTGTGTGTGTGTGTGTGTGTGTGTGTGTGTGTGTGTGTGTGTGTGTGTGTGTGTGTGTGTGTGTGTGTGTGTGTGTGTGTGTGTGTGTGTGTGTGTGTGTGTGTGTGTGTGTGTGTGTGCGTGCGTGCGTGCGTGCGTGCGTGCGTGCGTGCGTGCGTGCGTGCGTGCGTGCGTGCGTGCGTGCGTGCGTGCGTGCGTGCGTGCGTGTATGTGTGTGTGTGTGTGTGTGTGGGCGAGTCATGCAGGCCAAACACGGGGCACTAATTCATCACAAGCTGACATGGGATGTTGTGACAAGATGACGCTCGGGAGGCTGGCAGGGGAAGGCAGGGAGATGTGGAGAGACAGGGGAAGGCAGGGAGAAGCAGAAAGATGAGGAGAGACTGGAAAGGCAGGGAGAAGCAGGGAGATGTGGAGAGACAGGGGAAGGCAGGGAGAAGCAGGAAGAAGTGAAAAGAGAGACAGTGCGTAGTAGACGGATGGGGGAGACGCAGAGATAATCAGGAAGCAGTAGAGACAGACTGGGAAGAACGGGGTAAGCAGGGAGCGACAAGGAATAGAGAGTCATGAAGAGAAAGAGGAAGGGAAGGTAGGACGCGGTGGAGCAGGGAACACAGAGGTAGGAAACAGGCAGGAAAGGCAGGTAGAGGAAGAGGCAATGAGATGTAGAGAGAGTCAATGAAGCCAAGAGCAGGTAAAGGAAGAGGAGGAAGTACGGACTGTATAAAGGAAAGACAAGTCGCGAGAGAATATCAGACGCAAGCACGGGGAGGAAGAGGGAAGCCAGGCACAGACACGGGCAGGGCTAACAGACACAGACAGAGGATAACAAGGGCAGACGGAAATAACAGAGGATAATGGCCAGAATAAAAGACAAACCACCTAACAAAGAGAAATATAAGAGAGAGAGAGAAAATACTATGTTGGAAGGAGTGGTGGGGGGGGGGGAGGAGCACAGCATACCTCTTTTTATCTTAATTCTCCTCTCACGCAGGTAAATTGAATCTTTAGCCTAAATAGTTTACACCAACAGATAAGGTCAGAAATTTAGAATCCAATATTACCTGTATTTTCTATGTATTCTATGTACTGCACATCTGTATTCCGAAGTATTCTATTACAGGTAAATACATAGACTCCAGTTACCTCTATGTTCTATATGTATCCCTATGTATTACCTGTATTCTTGCGTATTCTCACGGCCGAAGATACTTAAACAGGTATTTGTATTTCCTATGTATTTAATGTACTTCTTTGTGCTATCTGAATATCCCTGTACTCTTAGGGTTGAAATTATTTGTACTCACCCTATCTGTGTCTCCAATATCACCCCAATGTTCTGACAGTGCACATTAGTCTCGCCCTCTCTCACTCTTAATTCCCCTCTCTCCCCTCACCTCTTCTCCCTTTTCCCCTCATCTCATCTCCCCTCTTTCTTATTTACTCCCTTTCCTTCCCTCCTCTTCCTTCCCCTCCTCTCCTCCTTTCTCTCCCCTTCCCTCCGTACGTCTCAATTTACTTCTTTTCCCTTTTTCCCTTCCCCCCCTTTCCCAACTCTCCTCCCTCCCTTTCCCCTTACATACATCCCTTCCTTTCCTTCATCCCCTCCCTTTCCCTTCCCTCCTCTTCCTTTCCTCTCCTTCCCCTTCCTCTCCTCCCCTCCATTCCTTCCATCTCATCAATTCTTTACCCTCCATCCCACGCCAGGCAATTCCTTTTCTGCCTGTCTACTCTCTCTCTCTCTCTCTCTCTCTCTCTCTCTCTCTCCATCCTCATTCCGACTCTCAATTTTTCTTCCTCCCCAACCACTTTCCCTAACCTCTTCCCCCCTTCTTCCTCCGTCCCTCCAATCTCTCCCCTTCCCTCCTACTCCCCCCACCCCCATAAAGGGCAGATCCAGAGTGAAGTAATATAAATAGGAGACCAATTTGAGTGCAGTGTTGGAGCGTGACCCCCCCCCTTCCCTCCCTTAATCTCTCTCTCTCTCTCTGTATCCCCCTTTTGCCTCTTTTCCCCTCTCTCTCCTTCTCCCCCTCTCAGTCTCGCCCTATCTCTTCTTCCACCCCAGGCTACTCTCTCTCCCCACTCTTATACAGCAAAGAATTGATTGTCTTTCTAACCCTATATTGTCCTCTCCTCTCTTCTCTCTTTTCTTCTCCCCTTTCTCGCATTTCATCTCCCCCCCCCTCTCTCTCCCTCTCTCTCTCTCTCTCTCTCTCTCCACATAAACTGATAAACACAGACAGACACAGACAGGCAGCAAGCCAGATAAGGTTTTTCAGATAAGTCGACAGACAGACAGACAATCAGGCAAATAGATGTACAGTAGATAGATATGTGTACACAGATTTAGACAGGGCTGAAGGTACACACAGTAAACCCAGAAAAACAGACATGATAAGGACAGACACAGACAGACAGACAGATCGATCGATAGATAGATAGATAGATATTGACGGAAAAATGCATCAAAAGCAATAGACAGCATGAGCAATACTGACAGGCGGTGATACAGGTGTGAGAGAGAGAGAGAGAGAGAGAGAGGTGCATAGATACAGAGGCCGACACAGATAGATAGATAGACAAATAGATGTAGACAGCTTCCTATATCCAATTTCCCTCCCCCTACATTTTCAATCTCCCCAAAATCCTATTACTTCTCCCTTCCAAGTAACCAATTTCTCCCTATTCTCCCTTCGGTCAAAATCTCCCTTTCTATGCATTTACTACATTTTTTATATAGGCATCTCTCTCTCTCTCTCTCTCTCTCTCTCTCTCTCTCTCTCTCTCTCTCCCTCTCTCTCTCTGTTACTGATACTATTTTTTTTCTTCTTCATCATCTTCCTCTCTCCTCCCTCCCCCTCCTCCCTCTTTCCTCCCCCTCCCTTTATTTTCATTTTATTTATGCATTACCCCGTCTCTCCCCTCTTCCCCCTCTCTTCCCCCTTCCCCCTTCCCTCTCCCCCCCTTCCCCCCGTCCCTCATGTGTACTCCACCCTTATGTTATTGTGAGGTGATCCCCCCCCCCTCTCTCTCTCTCTCTCTCTCTCTCTCTCTCCCCACAGCAATTTCCTTCCTCTCTCTCCCTTCTCGAATTACTCCCTCCCCATTCTTTCTCTCACTTCCTAAATCCCCTCTTCCTTTTCCCCTCCTTCCTTCCCTCCCTTTATTCGCTTTACTTAATCCCTCTTTCCTCCCTCTCCTCTTTCCCTTTTCTCTCTTCCTCTCCCTCTCTCTTTCCTGTCTCTCTCTTCCTCTTTTTTCTTACATAACGCCATTATTTCCCCTCTTCCTTCCATTCTATCTTCTCTTTATCATTCTCCTTCTCTTCCTCTTCACGTCGATCTCTTCCCCCATTCTCTCACTTTCTTCCTCTCCCTCTTTCTCTACCTTATTCTTGACCTGATCTCCCTCTTTCCTCCCTTCCTCTCCCTCTTCTTCTCTCTCTCCCTCTCTCTTGTCACTTATCTTCACATCTCTTTTTCCACAAACCTGTTATTTTTCATTGTTATATTTATTCTCTCTCCCTCTTCCTCTTCTTCTCTCCCTTCATCCTCTCCTCCTCTCTTTCTTCTTCCTCTCCTCTTCACAACTTCAATCTCACAGCGCCACCTCTCTTCCTTCTTCTCTCTCTTCCTCTCTCCTTCTCCTTCCTCCTTCTCTCTCTCCTCTTCTCCCCCCCCTTCTCTCTCTTCCTCTCTTCTCCTCTCCTTTCTATCCCTCTTTATCTCTCTCTTCTCTCCTCCCCTCACCCGTAATCCATTTACCATAACATTTCCTATTTCCTTCCTTCTATACCTTTCCTCTCCTCTCTCTTCCCTCCCTCTCTTCTTCTCTCCCTTCCCTCCCTCCCTCCTGTCCCTCCCTCCACGCGGCCCCTCCCCTCTGATCCATTGCCCATCACAATGTTTTCAGATTAATGACAATATTGGGGATCAGCTAGCGATACAGGGAGGGAGGGGAGGGGAAGGAGGGGAGGGAGAGAGGGAGGGAGGGGAGGGAGAGAGAAGGGACAAGAATGAAGACTACTCAAATAGGGAGAGGGAGGAAAAAAAGGTAGGACTGAGACGAATCGGGGAGAGAGAGAGAGAGAGAGAGAGAGAGAGAGAGAGAGAAATGTGGGTAATGAAAGAGACAACACGATCGAGAAGGGAAGGGAGAGAGACGGTGAAGATGGGAGAGGAGGGGAGAGGAGCGGAGGAAAAAAGGAGGAGGAGAGAGCCAAATGGGAGGGAAGGGAGGGAGAGGTATGGAAAGGGATATTAGATAAATGACACTGATACACGAGAGAGAGAGAAAGAGAGAGAGAGAGAGAGGGGAGAAAAAGACGGAGAAACAAAGAGGGGAAAGGAAGAAGAAAGTGAAAGAGGGTAAGGAGAGGAGAGGGGAGAGAAGACGGGAGAGGGAGGGAAGGGGAGAGATGAGGGGAAATGATACGGGAGGGGAGGGGAGAGACGAGGGGAAAGGGAGGGAAGGGGAGAGATGAGGGAAAAGGGGAAGGGAGGGGAGAGAAAAGAGGAAAGGGGAGGGAAGGGGAGAGAAAGGGGAAAGGGAGGGAATAGGAAGATGGAATTTGAGACACGCGAGGATGCAACATTAGGGGAGAAGATGGGAGGCAAAGGGAAGACGATAGATATAGATACAGATAGATAGATAGATAGATAGATAGATAGATAGATAGACAGATAGATAAATAGATAGAATAGGAAAAGGATGGAGGCGAAAAGGACTGAAGAAGGCTGAAAGAAAAAAAAAAAAACTAAGATGGGAGAGGAGTCGGGAAGGGTGTAGGCAAACGGAGAGGCAGGGAAGAGAGAGGTAAGGCAGGGTAGGGAGGAGGCAGAGGGAAAGGTAGGCAGAAGGAAGGCAGGGCAGGGGGGAGAAGGAGAAACATGATGGAGATATGGGAGATTAAAAAAAATAAATAAAACTGGGAAAGTGAGAGAGACTGGGGAAGGAGGAGGGAGAGGCAGCGGAGGGAAGGGCAGGGAAGGTGGATGGAGAGGCAGGGAAGGTGGATGGAGAGGCAGGGAAGGTGGATGGAGAGGCAGGGAAGGTGGAAGGAGACGCAGGGGAGGGAAAGGCAGGGAGGGGGGAGGTAAGGCAGGGTAAGGTAGGGGGGGAGGCAGCCTGACATCAGTATGCAGCCGACACAACCCCTCGACAGCTCATCCAATAACTGCCCCACAATCTATAAGTTGCCATCCCTCCCTCCCTCACACTACCTCCCTCCCTCCCTCTCTCTCCTTCATACTTTCTCCTCCCTCCCTCCTTCACGCTTCCCCCTCCACAATCCTTCCTCCCTCTTCCATACTTCTTCCTTCCCTCCTTCGTAATCTCCCACCTCCTTCATACCTCTACTTCCTACATAATTCCTCCTCCCTCTTTCACACGTCTTTCTTCACTCACACTTATTTACAACATGCTCACCCTTTCGCTACACCTCATTCACCCTTCCCTTACATTCTACCTCTCCTTTCACTTCCCCCCACCCCTACACAATCCCCACCCTTACATTAAAACCCCTCATACTCCCCCATCCCTCCCTCACACTATCCTTCCATCACACTCCCCTCTCCCTCACACAACCCCATCCCCACAGTCACCTCCACCAACACACCACCCCCAACTCCTTTTTTTACACTCCCTCATCCCTCAGTCCATCACATTCTGCCATCACTCTCTTCCGCACACTCCCCCTCCCTTTCTCAACCCCCTCCACCTCTCCCTCACCATCAACCCCTCCTCTTGGTTCTCCACTCCCCCTCTCACTCCCGCCATTATCAATTAAATAAAAGACAAAAACACACCCACCTTACACTCCTCCATCTCAATCACAACAACGCTCAAATCACACAAAAATGAATTTTATGAGGCTTACGTGCCATAAGATAATCAATAATACGAAAAGAAGCCACGAAAATAATAATAATAATAATAATAATAATAATAATAATAATAATAACATACGCTTCAAAAGTATTAATATTTCAATCACCAAAGGATGTATAGAAAGAAAATAATCATTCTTTACAAATAACTCAAACTTTACCTCTCTCTCTCTCTCTCTCTCTCTCTCTCTCTCTCTCTCTCTCTCTCTCTCTCTCTCTCATAAATTAAAGCCCCCAAGAGCAAAAACAGCAATTAAAATGGCCATGAAATTAATAAGAGCCCTAAGCCCTAAGTGCCGTCTCAGGTTACAAGGAGAGAGAGAGAGAGAGAGAGAGAGAGAGAGAGAGAGAATGTGTTGTGTTAGGTTGTGGTGTGTGTGTGTGTGTGTGTGTGTGTGTGTGTGTGTGTGTGTGTGTGTGTGTGTGTGTGTGTAAAATCCACCTCAACAACATAATCACAAAGGCGATCACCACGACCACAACCATCACTGCTAACACCTTACACACGACCACTACCACCTCTATACCACTACCACTACCAACACGACCACTACGCAGGACGACTACCACCACCCTACGACGGATTACAGCAACTACCACCACCACAATGTCCACCACAACTACCATACACCATACCCTGTCCACTTCTATAACCACCAACACCACTACAACAACCACACACCACCAAAACCACCACACACGACCCCCTCACGACCAGAAACCACCACAACCAGACACCACTGCGACGACGACCACAAAAGCAACCACACACAACGACACAACTACCACACACGAAAACGAGGACGACCTCCACCACTATCACTACTACCACGACCAGCCACAACCACCACTCATTAAACGACTACCACTACTACTACTACTACTATTACTACCACCATGACCAGTCACAACTACCACACACCAAGCACGACCACACACGACCCCACCACGACCCCCCCACAAACCTCCTGACAGTGCGGCGACCAAAACACTTTAATGAAGCTACAAAGTCGGGAAAACGGGGGGCGGCTCTCCCTACATATTGGGGCAGGTGTGTGTGTGTGTGTGTGTGTGTGTGTGTGTGTGTGTGTGAAAGAGAAAGAGAGAGAGAGAGTGAGAGAGAGAGGGGGGGGACGCAAAAACCAGAGTGAGCAAACTTTCTATAAAAAAAAAAAAGCTCTTCACAAACTAGTCAACCTTTTGATACGACCCTCCCGCCTAGTCAAAAAAAAAAAAAAAAAAAAAAAAAAAAAAAAAAAAAAGGCTGACAATGGACAAGATAAAAAAAACTGAACATAGATTTTTTTAACCCTTTCTCTACGACGACGGATTTTAATATTTTCTTCGTTCAATTATTTATTTATTTATTTATTTATTTTAAAGGAGATTTTTTTTGAGCTGGAGAGGATCAGATTTTTTTCTCAATTACTCCTTCTATACTTAAAAAATTCCTTTAAATTTAACTGTTGATGGTAGCCTGATTAAGAGAGAGAGAGAGAGAGAGAGAGAGAGAGGTCCTAGAGGATACATCAACTGGGAGGAAGGGACCACCACACACACACACACACACACACACACACACACACACACACACACACTCAAAGAACGAACTAAAACAAGACAAAAGGAACGAAATTAACAGCAGAAGACAAATATGGGAAGCAAGGAAATCAAAACAACAAATAAAGACAAAAGATGCATTAAAAAAAAAAAAATACTGGAGAGTAGGTCAAAAGAAGAAAAAAAAAAACTCAAGTCGAGAAGCAGTAAATAAAGCAGGAAAATGCTAGGTGTGTGTGTGTGTGTGTGTGTGTGTGTGTGTGTGTGTGTGTGTGTGTGTGTGTGTGTGTGTGTGTGTGTGTGTGTGTGTGTGTGTGTGTGTGTGTGCTGGCTGAAAAGAAGAATAGCATGTTGAAAGGTGTTTTCGCAACAAAACTTTGAAGCACAGAAAGAAAAGGTGGCAGAATAAGAAAAAGAGAAAATGAACCAGCAGGGTAGCGTGAACAGGGGTGAAGGGGGTGAGGGGAGAAGAGGGGAAGGGGTAGGGGGTAAGAAGAGAGAGGTGAAGTGGGAACGGGTAGGGAATAAGGGGAGAGAGTGAAGTGGGGTGAGGATAGAGGAGGAGAAGGGTGAAGTGGGAACTGGTAGGGAATGAGGGGAGAGGGTGAAGTGGGGAAAGAAGTGGGGTAAGGAGAGAGGAGGGGGAAGAGTAGGGAATAAGAGGAGAGGGGTGAAGTGGGAAGGCGAGCAGTGCACAGAACGAGAAAGGCAAAAAAGCAGCAGAAATAAGCAGAGGAAAAAGAGGAGAAAGCGGCAAGGAAGAAGTATACCAAGAGCAGAAGCAGAAAAAACAGTACAAAGCAGGAGTGAAAAGTACAATAAATAAATAATAAATAAATAAATAAATGAATGAATTAATTAATTAAATAGATAAATAAGTAAAATGTGAGGGAGGGGGGAGAGAGAAGGTATGGAACTAAAGAAAAAAAAAAGTGGGCGAAGAATATTAGAAAGGACGGCATAAGAATGAAAGCAACGGTGACAACAGGAGAGCGAGAGAGGGGAGGGGGAAACAGGCGAACAGTAAGGCATGAAGAGAGAAAGAAGGGGGACGGAAGAAGGGTGGGGGACAGTGAACAAGAGCACGGAGGAGTGAGAGGCAATAATAATAATAATAATAATAATAATAATAATAATAATAATAACACTAAAAAATGGGGGCAGAGGGAGCGGAGGAGGACAGAACCAGGGCACCCTAATTCTTGCCAACCAACCTACAATTCCTTCCTCCGAAAAACATTCTTCACCCATCAAGTTCTCCCCGTCGCTCTAACATCACCTGACCTTACACAGTGACATTTACTCCCCACCCACCCCGAAGCCTTGCCCTGGCCTTTGGAGAGGAGTATTTACAATTTACCCTTTTACAAACTGCTCTTCAGGCATTCCAGCTGACTTTTTCTCCAGGCATCAATTTCACGAGAGAGAGTGTGGGAGGATTTAGAAACGAGAATCAATCGGGTATTTACGGGGTTTGCTCCTCACATTATGGATTCCAGGTGACTTTTCTCTCCCCGCGTCAGGTTCAGAGCGGATTTTACAGCGAGAATCAATGAAGGATGGCCATTACACAAGGCACCTAGTGGGTTAGTACAGCGCCCCTCCCCCATGTCTTGCGCTGCCTAATTCACTGCTGTATTTACCCAGATAATAACAGGGCCACTCCATCATGCCTCGCGGGAAAGACTGAGGGATTGGACTGAAATAATTTAGTGTTTGAGGTGAAAATATTAGGTAGGGATTAAAAGTTTTTCCTGTCACAATTTCCTATGTATTTGGAAGTGGGTTATGTATGGGTTTTTTTTTTGGTAGCATGGTTATTTTATTGATGCTTTTGGAGTCTGATTCGTCTTCCGGGAGAAATTTTTTACTTTGACCTTCCCCACACCCATGACACCCGACCTACAAACTCCTTCGCAAGGTGTACTCCCCCAATCCTTTCTCATCACCTACCATCGTCCCAGCCCATCCTGCCTAAACTCTCTCTCTCTCTCTCTCTAGATTATCATGTAATGGGAGCCGACAGGAAGAGAGGGGTTAATAAGGAGGAGAAAGAGGGGAAACCGACATGAGGAGGAAGTATATTGAGAGAGAGAGAGAGAGAGAGAGAGAGAGAGAGAGAGAGAGAGAGAGAGAGATGACACACACAAAAAAAGGTAAGGAAGAAAAAAGAAAATAGTGAAAGAAAAAAATGGGAACATAGAGGAAGTAAGTGTCGGAAGAGAGAAACGGAAGACAGAGGGAGGAAGAACGGAAATAAAGAAGGAGGAAGTGATGGAGAGAAGGGGATAGTATAGAAAGGAGGGCTGAGAAAGAAACACAAGAAAAGGGTGAGGAAGAGGAGGAGGATAAGAAAAAAAGAGGAAGAAAGGGGAGGAAGAGAGAGATGATGGAAGAGGAGGAAGACAGAGAGGAAGGAAGAGGGAGAGGGGGAAGAAAGATAGGGAGGAAAGAAGAGGGAAGAAACAGAGGAATATAGGGAGGAAGGAAGAGGGGGAGAGAGGAGGGAGATAGAGAGGAAGGAAGAGAATGAAAGAAACGAAAAGATGGAGTGAGAAAGGAGGAGGGAAAACACACATGAAAGAAGTTGGAGAAAAATGAAGATGATGATGATGATGATGATGATGATGATGATGATAATGACAAGTAAGAGGAAAAAGATAAAGACGAAAAGGGAACTCATACAAAAGAGGAGGAAAAGGAAGGAGAGGAGGAAGAGGAAGGAAGAGGAGGATAAGGAAGGAGGGGATGAACAGGAAGGAGGGGAGGATGAGGAAGGAGGGGATGAGGAGGAAGGAAGAGGAGGGGGAGAGGGTGACCCAGTAAGTTTCTCATTTAATTGATAATAAAATCCTGTGTGATGGTTTTCCCGCCTCGTTCCCGCTCCTCCACGCCACTAAAACTCACCTACACACGACCTGCCTCTTCATTACGTACACACACACACACACACACACACACACACACACACACACAATACATAATGTTCATAACTAGCCATACATGGTTACACACACACACACACACACACACACACACACACACACAGGAGGGAAACGCACACGTCACCAAGGTACAGAGGATATCACATACACACACATGACCGCACAAAGAACGCACACTCGATCGAAAAAATATCGGTGAACAGGGGGTGCGATGCCTACCGAAAGGTGCGAACAACTCCTGACAATACCAGCGTCTCATTGTGTATCATCAGTGTCCGTCTCTATAAACATTACACTTGCTATATATCTGCAAGAGGATATTGCTAGTTGGCGATATATAACACCTCCCGACATCAGGGTTGGTGGTAGGTCGGATACTAATATTACAGTGACCTTCGTTCTGTGGTCCCAAATGTTTCACGCATGTTGTGCACCGATACTTTCGTGACCCAGTGTACATCAACCACTGGACGTGCACAGAACATCACACACACACACACGCACGCACACACACACACACACACACACACACACACACACACACACACACACACACACACACACTCTCTCTCTCTCTCTCTTGCTCAGTCTCTCTAATTTTCACTAATGGTTTACTCAGAGGTTTAGCTTTCATATGCCTCCCCCCCCCCCCCTCTCTCTCTCTCTCTCTCTTTCACTTTTAGCATCCCTCCCATTCCGCGTCTCCCACCCGTATCACTCTCGCTAAAGCCAATACCAGCCTCGAGTTTCCCTTCACAAGACAGGTTGTAAAAAGTATAGAAGGGCGAACTAAGAAAGTGTAGCCTGGGGCGGGTGTAGGAGGCTGTGGGTGTAGGTGGGTGTGGGTGAAAGTCTGAGTGGGTGTGGGTAGGTGGGTGACGGTGTGGGTGTTACTGATGGTGGAATTTGTTTATGCTGTATGAGTGTATGTGGTGTGGTGTGGGTGGAGGTGTGGGTGTGTGTTTAGATAGGTGGGTGTGGGTGTAGATGGACATGGTAGTTGTTTAGTCGGTGTGGGTGTTGGTGGTAGTTATGTGGTGTGGGTAAGAGTGTACTGGTGTGGGTGTATGAGAAAGCGGTGAGGGTGTTGCGGTGTACGTATGGTAGTGTGGTTATACGTGGTAAGGATGGGATGGTAGCTGTTCAGGTGGCGTGGGTGTAGGTGTGAGTCTTAGTTCATTAACACAGAGTGAAGGAGTAAGCTTAAACGTCCTTCAGTGCTCTCCTTCGAGTTTAATAATACCTTTCCATAAGTAACCATTTCGCACCATACTTTCGCATAAGTTAATTTCAGTCCCCCTTTACCACCCCCTTGAGCTGAGAAAGAAAAAAAATCGTCCAGCGGTACAAAAATAAAATTAAGATTATCCAACAGGTATGGGTCAAGCGCACCAAACTAGAAAAAAAAATATATAAGCTTACGATTTCTGTGTGTAAACAAGATTTCTTACGCTTTGGTGATGTGTATATGTATGGCTCATTTCACTGTACGGATTTTTGTTCTAATTACCCTCATTTGTATCTGGATCATGCCCAACCCCGCTTTTTCTGGTCAAGTGATGATGATGATGATGATGATGATGATGATGATGATGATGATGATGAGGATGAGAATGATGATGATGGTGATGATGACGACGAAAAACGACGGTATGAGTTAGACTGACATAATGCTGGAGAGGGTTTTAGTCTTATCATCATTATCATCATCATCATCATTATCGTCGTCATCATCACAGCGCGCTTGCAACCATTATTATCTACGTACGACACAAAAACAGAGAATGCGTAGTAAAGAGGAGAAACCGGGGAAGGAGAAAGAGGGCGAAAAAACAACAAAAGAGTTTACACAAACGATAAAACTTGGGATCTGGAGAGTCAGCCGTGGGGAGGGTACAGGGAAGCGGGAGAGGGTTGGAGAGGAGTTATAGTGGGGAGGAGGGAAGAGGCAGGAAGGGGTGAGGTGGGGGGAGGAAAGAGGGTAGTAAGGGGAGTTTTATAAGAGGGCAAGAGGGATTTGGGAGGGGAAGAGGTACGGGTGTGGGAGGAAAGCGTGGCCAAGGTGGGAATGGGTAGTGAAGACGGTGGGAAGGGGAGTTTATGGGGAGGGGCGGGGAGCGGAGAGGAGGGGAAGGAGGGGATGGGGAGGGGGAGGGGAAGGTAATAAGAAAAATGGCAGTAAGGGGGAGGCGGGGAGAGGAAGGGATGTCGGATAAGGGAGGAGATGGGGAGCAGTAGGACGGAGGGACAGGGAGTGGAAGGAGAGAGTGGGGAGAATAAAAGAAGGGAGGTGGGGGGGAGAAGATGGGCGGGGATTCATTGAGGGGAGTGGGGTAAGGAAGTGAGTAGAAAAGAAAATAAGGGAAGGAAAAAAAGAGGAAATGAAAATCAGTGAGACGAAAAGGGGAAATCTGAGGGAAAGATGGAAGTTTATGGAGGAAGGAAGAGAGTCGAGGAGGGCAGAAGTAAACAAAGGAAGGCATCAGAGAGGGAGTCAATGTGGAAGGGGAAGAGTGAGGAGGAAGGGGATGAGGGAAGGGATGAGGGAAGGGATGAGGTAGGGAAGAGGGAAGAAAGGCAAAGCAGGGGTTGAAGGCGAAAAGGGGGCCCAGGAGTTGCAAAAAAAAAAAAAAAAGAGGGGGGAGGGGAGGGGAAAGAGGAGGAGAGGAGAGGAACAGGAGGTAAGGGAGGGAGAGAAAAGGGGGGAGAACAGGGGAGGAAAGCGATGGGAGGGGGAGGGAAGGGGAGGGAAGGGGGAGGGCAGAAAGCTTAACCTCGGGGCCAACACTGATTAACTACCATCCCAATCCCTCCCATCTTGTAGTTACCTCGTTAAATTGACCCTTTGATGCTCCTAGGTATGTGATTGGTCCTCTCTCTCTCTCTCTCTCTCACACACACACCAATCCGCCGGTCGTTGATGAGTAGGGATTGAAAGTCTGGACACGGGTAGTTGGATGTCTGATGCTGTGAGGGAGCAGACGAGAAAGTTGGAGTGTTTATAGTTGGTTGTGGAAGGTAGTAACAGAAACTTTACTCATTCTGTTTCATTCTCTCTCTCTCTCTCTCTCTCTCTCTCTTACCCCTATTCCTCATCCTTCTCTCTCCTCATCCCTCTTTCCCTTATCTCTCATCTCCCCTTCTTATCTCCACACCCTGTATCTTATTCCCTCTTTACTCTTCCCCTTCCCTTATCCTCATCTTCCTCCCCTTTATTCCTTCCCTTATCCCTTTTTAATCTTCGTCTTCCTCATTTCCATCGTCTACTTCCTTCATCTCCCAAATCCCTTCCCCTATCTTTTCTCCCTCCCCACCTTCCTCATTTTCCTTCTCCCTCTACTCCTCTCCAAATCCCTGTTTCCTCTAGCACTCTCCCCTCCCCCACTCTCTCCATCCTCCATACCACTCCCCCCTCTCTCTCATACCACTATACCTCCCCCTCTAATACCTCCATACCACTCCCCCCTTCTCATTCATACTTCCATACCACTCCTCGCCTCCTCTCTCTTATATCTCCATATCATCCTTCCTTCCCCCTCTCATACTTCCATACCCCCCCTCTCTCTCATACCTCCATACCACCTCCCTCATCTCTCCCCTCCCACCCCCACTCTCTCA
This sequence comes from Coenobita brevimanus, assembly GCF_032717465.1. Lineage (NCBI taxonomy): Eukaryota > Metazoa > Arthropoda > Malacostraca > Decapoda > Coenobitidae > Coenobita > Coenobita brevimanus. Next base: position 3,922,085 of record NC_136999.1, on the reverse strand, counting down.
TACCTCTATACCACCCCCTCCCCCATGTTCAGGAGTTGCTAATACCTTCAAATACCCGGTGTTTGCAGAGTAAGCGAGCCTCCTGCAGCACACATAGTTGCACCTCCAGGGGGCTGTTGACACGACATACACTCCTCTCTCAAGCAGGTCGTGTTGACAAAGTTGCAATCGTGTTGACTCAATGATTAACGGGAAGTAATATGCAATAAGGGCAGGGCCAGGGTGTAAGAGGGACAGTGTATATTGATAGGTAATTATGGTAGTAAATTAGTAAGAGAATTAGTGTTTGTGTATGTATACGTACTGCACACACACACACACACACACACACACACACACACACACACACACACACACACACATGTACACACTTTTTATGGATAAGCAGAGATGGGTCTGGATAAAAGCAGTATGTACATAAACTAAGTACCGTAATATATACATAATAACAGAACATACAGTGTGACAAAAAAAAATTTCATATATATACAGTCATGAGGAATTCAGCAGTAAAAATAAATAAATAAATAAAATATCCTATGAATTTCAGGGCAAGTTTTCATACCTTCAGAAATATTACACATTTACGTCACCAGAGGAAAATCAACTCTTAAACATTAAAATCAGATCTATAAGAGGGCTGTAGCTAAATAACGTGACTATTACTGGCTATTTCACACTTACGCCGTTGCCTTTACCTTAATTTATCGATGACATAAATGGGTTATAACTCTGAAAATATGAGAACCTGGTCTATCGTTAACAGGGCAACTTTTTTTTTTTTTTTTTTTTTTTTTTAACTGACGAATATCTCTGGAATTTAAAGGATTTTTTTTTTTTTTATCATCCTGTGTTTAGGTGAGAGAATTCTGTGTTTAGAGATAGATAGATAGACAAATGGATAGATAGACAGATAGAGAGATGGATAGATAGACAGACAGACGGGTATACAGATAGAGACAGCGAGACAGAAAGACACAGACAGACAGATATACAGACATGCTGAGAGAGAGACAGACAAAATGTGTGTGTGTGTGTGTGTGTGTGTGTGTGTGTGTGTGTGTGTGTGTGTGTGTGTGTGTGTGTGTGTGTGTAAAAAAAGCACAGGTGACGAGAGGTGAACAAAAATTATCTTTCAACTATATCAGAGGTAATGAGACCGTGAGACAGGTAACCCCACTCTTCTATTACGATCATCATCATCATCATCAACAGCACCCTAATCCAATTCCCCACTATCTGTATCTCGTAACATCATCATTATCAGTTCATCATCATCATCATTATCATCATCTCAACCTCATTTCCCTATATTTCGCACCACAGAATCGTCGAGCAATCAAAAATCGTAACAAGAACAAAAAATAAGTGAACCAATAAATGAAGATATTAATAAAGATCAATTAGTTATTATAATGACAGTAAATAAAAGTATATAATAAAGTTGACTCAATTCTTAACATTTCAACGGGACAATAAAAATACACTACTCAATTAGGTATCCTTGTCATATTCAAACTACACACTAAAGGCTTCAATAAAAAAAATAAAAAGAAAATAAATGAATAAGCATAAATAAATACATAAATCATGGACTAAATATAACAGAATACAAACATGAGGTATTTCTTTGTAGCAAAAAACGAAAAATAAAAAAAGAATCAAAAGAGATTATTTCACAGCACCCAAAAAAAAAAAAAAAAAAAAAAAAAACACGATCAGACAAAGTGAAAAAGACGAAAGGAAGTTATATCTTAAGGAGGGTATTAAAATCTCGAAAAAATTCATTATAAACTAAATTAGGGTTATTACTCTCGGATTACGATATGACAGAGAGGAGTTAAAAGTGTATTACGGATGTGTCGAAGGAGCGAATGATGGGAACCCCGTGCGAGAAGGAATCTAAAGAAGGTGAGGGTGAAATTGGTGGGAGAGGTGATGACAAAGGTGGTAATGATGATAAAGATGAGGAAGCGGGTGGTGGTGGTGATACGAAAGACGAAGCGATGATGATGATGAGGATGATGATGATACAGAAGACAAAGCGATGATGATGATGATGATGGCAACAATAATAACTACGAGGGTGATGATGATGATGATAATACTGGTGGTGGTGGTGGTGGTGGTAAGGAAGACCGGAAGGGTGACGGTTCTGATGATGACGATGACTATGACGATGACTACAAGGACGACGACGATGATGATGATGATGATGGTAGTAGAGGTGACGGAAATGACTGAAGGAAAGCTGGGATAAAGCAGGAGATGGGTGCAGTAATGAAGACCAGCATCATCATCATCATCACCATCATCATCATCGTGGTGATGATGGATGGTATGCAAAGAACAGATAACAAGGGTATATGTGTGAGTGAGAGAGAGAGAGAGAGAGAGAGAGAGAGAGAGAGAGAGAGAGAGAGAGTGAGTGAAACAGTGAGTGGAAGAGTAAGAGTGTGTGAATGAGTGAGAGTAAAATAAAGTGAGTTAAACAGTGTGTGGAAGTGAGAGTGAGTGAATGAGTGAGAGTAAGTGAGAGTGAGTGAGTGAGCTGGAGTGAGTGAGAGTGAGCAAGCGTGTGAGTCTCCAATTACTAATGAGACCATATAAAACTATGAAGACGGTGTCAGATACGTGTTAATCTGGCTGGAATGGAGGGGACAGGGGTAAATAAGTCTCAAGGGACGTGTTCTGAGTTTAGACCACGAGCTGCTTCTGGTCTGGTGGAATACAGTCAAGGTCGAGTGGGGGGGGGGGGAATTTTGCACCTCTTTTCATGAATAAGAAAGAGTAATATCATCATCATCATCATCATCATCATCCAAACATCCTTTATCATTCCAAGGTAGGATGAAGTAAGGTCCAGAAAGAAAGGTAACAGTAACTCAATAAATAAAGAAATAAATGAATAAAGGATAATACAGAAGGCAAATGTGAATAAAAAGATTAAGACAATAACAATGATCAAGATAACTGTTCCCGTTCTTACAACGCCATCTTTAATGTCCATCTAAACGTCAATTAACTTCTTTATGCCTTAGCTTCTTAGATAAATAAAATACACCGCACGCAATAAAATACACTGCACGCAATACAATGCACGCAATAAAGCTGATGGGATTAAAATGAGAATATGTTACAAATACTAAAAAAACAATATCACTTTTATCATTTTCTTCAAATTTAGTTCCCACTTCCTTGTAAAATTTCCCTCGAGTATTTCAGTCGTAGGTGTTGCTTCTCTCAATTTTCCTGTACGGCTGGAGGATAAAAATTCTTCAAGGTCTGCATTTTACTTACCGAATAATTTAATCAACGTTCAGGTCTGACCACTTAATCAAATAAGGAATGCAAGCTCTGTGTGGTGCCCCCCCCCCTCCCTCCTCTCTCTCTCTCTCTCTATCTATCTATCTATCTATTTGCTCGTCCCTCTATTTTCTTTCCATTTCCCCAATATGTATCCCCGTCTCCATGTACTCCTCTCTCTCTCTCTCTCTCTCTCTCTCTCTCTCTCTCTCTCTCTCTCTCTCTCTCTCTCAGGTATTAGCAACAGTAGGGGACTTTCCTGGACTTAGGGTGATCCCAAGGGAGGAGGATGGGAAGTGGAAGTCGAGGAGGAGAGGGAGGGGAAGACTGAGGATGTGGAAGAGAAGAAAATGAATGAGGAAGAGGAGGAAACAGAAGGAGACAGAGGAAGTGTAAGAGGTGAAGGAGGAAGAGATTGAGAGAGGAGAAGAGAAAGAAAAACGGGAAGTTGAGGAGAGGGAAAGAGGAAAGATGAGGTGAAAGGAGAGGAAGAATGGAGGAGAAGGAGAGAGAGGATGAGGACGAGAAGAGGAAAGAGAAAGATGTGATGCTGAAGTGGAGAGGAAAAGAGGAAAGATAAAATTGGAGAAGTGCAAAACTGAAGGACGAGACGAAGAATGAGGAGAGGATTGAGAGAGAAGAGGAGGAAGAAAGACAGGAGGCTGAGGCGGAGGAGAAGTAAAGTAAAAAGGGAGAGGAGAAGAATGGAGGAAGAGGAGAAAAGGAAGGAAGAGGTGAAGAGACGAAGAGAAAGTTGAAATGGAAGAGGATAAGATGAAAGAATAACAAAGAGAAATAAAGACAGTAATGGAAGGAAGAAATAGAGAAATATGAGAAGACAGACGAAGAGGAAATGGGAAATGAACGGAAGAATGGGATGGAGGGAGAAAGAGGAGGGATGGAGGGGGGGGGGTTCCCAAGGGAGGAAACCTTGGTTGTGGGTCTGAGTGCCTGCGGGGGAGAGAGGAGGGAAGAGGGGTAAGGGGAAGAGGGAGGGGGGGAGGGGGGGAGAAGGAGAGGGGGGAAAATGAGGGAAAAGAAGACATAAAAATATAACCTAATGAAAGAGAGAGAGAGTGTGTGTGTGTGTGTGTGTGTGTGTGTGTGTGTGTGTGTGTGTGTGTGTGTGTGTGTGTGTGTGTGTGTGTGTGTGTGTGTGTGTGTGTGTGTCCAGGAACGTACTTGTCCATTTACATAAAGTGCTATTTTTGTAACTATGTGTGCGTGTCGCACGTCAGTGTGTGTATGAGTATGTGCGTGTACATCTGTGTGTAGGTATGTGCATGTCGTGTGTGCGTGTAAGAGTTTGTGTGAGTATGAGCTCTTGTTTTATGTATAAGTATGCGTGTATCGTGTGCGTGTCGTGTCTGTGTGTGACTATGATCCCATGTTTTTGTGTATAAGTATGTGCGTGTCCTGTGTGTCTGTTAGTGTGCAATTATGGGTGAACGCATTAACGTGTATGTCCTGTGTGCGAACCCGTGTGCGCGTATGTGTGCGTGTTCTGCTCCTGCGGCATTATGTGAGGATAGCCTGTTACCTCCTCTCTCTCTCTCTCTCTCTCTCTCTCTCTCTCTCTCTCTCTCTCTCTCTCTCTCAGTGGGAGAATAATACTGACCCTGCACCCTTTCCACTGCACTTCTTCGTGACTAGCATCATACTGCAATTTTAATCCAGTACTCAGGATGGGTAGATGGCAATGTAGAAAAAAAAAAACAGTGTAATATAATCTAGCAGAAGTGGTTAATATTTCCTTAATGAAACAACCCCCCTGTCCACCTTAACTACCTCCTCCTTATCTAACAGGGCAATTAGAGGGGGTACTTGCTCGCTACAGGTACACACGTCATCACAGCCAAACGTACCTGGAAGAAAGAAAAGACTGGATTAGTGCTGAGGTCTGTGAATTTCTCTGTTTAGCCTCTCTCTCTCTCTCTCTCTCTCTCTCTCTTTCTCTCTCTCTTTCTCTCTCTCTCACACACACACACACACACACACACACACACACACACACACACACACACACACACACACACGGTAGTACATGAGTACATACACACAGTTTACAAAAGATACAAAAAACACAGAATCAAGGAAGAGTAAGCGTGCGCGCACACACACACACACACACACACACACACACACACACACACACACAGCTATCTCCATGGGTGCTCCTGGTGGCCGGCTATTGATTCCCTACTACCCTGTACGGCATAGCGAGACAGATAATTAAAGCCCCCGCTGTGTTTACAAATGAGAACCACTACACCAAACGGAGAACCACCACTACTGTTACCATCTTTACTACCACTACCACACACTACACTACCACTCCTCTTATTACTACTACTTCTACTACTACTACTACTACTACTATTGTACTTCTCTGCCATGGGATAATCGTTACCACTTCAGTCCATCACTACCACCACCATTACCACCATAACCATCACCACTGCTACCACTTTTACTACCATCAGGGCCTACTACAACTACCACCTCTGCTACTACTCTACTACCAGTGGTTTGGAATTAAATATGAATCCTTTTTCTTCCTCTAATTCACCACTACAACAGCCACCACTAATACTGTAATTACTGTGCTTCACCCAAACCTCCACCACCACACTCGCCTCCACCATCACACTACCGTTACCACCACAATCTCCACCACACCACAACCATTTATTTACCTTCACCACTAACACAGCCACTCCACCACAACAACAAAAACAATAACAACAACACTACAGTATAACATCACCATCACCACCACCACACTCACTCTCTCTCTCTCTCTCTATGCGACTTAATCACCATTCGTACCATAAGCGGGATGAGACGGAACAGTTCAAGATCCAATTGATATGCACCTTGAAACTGGCTCACAGCTAAAAGGTCAGGGTGGAGAAAGCTGGAAGATGCCCCTGTGGACTTCCTTGGTGGGCACTGTCACGGAATAATAATGATGATGATGATGAATACCAGTGCAAAATAAAAAGTGAGCTAATTCTCTCTCTCTCTCTCTCTCTCTCTCTCTCTCTCTCTCCAAATATGAGTGGGATGGGGTGAAAGATGGAAGGCTGACCTCGAGTGACCCCCCCCCCCAATCTCGACCCCGCCCCTCTGATGCGTGCGATAGGGGGCGGCTTGTCTCCCTTTACTACCCTCATTCATTAACACACAATCTTGGGTCATCTCAGGTCGCAAAGGAAGGGTTTTTTTACTCATTCGGATTGTGCCATTTTTCTTTTCCTTTTTTTTTTTTTGTAAGTGGGTTTTTCGATTTGTCTGCCTGTCTGTCTATGTGCTTCCCTGTCTCTGTCTGCTTGTCTGTCTCTCTGTCTGTCTGTCTTCGCATCTGTTTGTGTCCGTCTGTCTGTGTGTATTTCTGATGACCTGTGCCTGAATCTCTGCCTGCCTGTCTGTCGGCGTCCCTGTCGTCTGCTTGTTTCCATCTGATAGTCTGTGAATCTCTCTCTCTCTCTCTCTCTCATTAATATACTATCATGGTCATCTTAGGTCAGGCCGGCTAGATTTTTTGCTTTTTTTTTTTTTTTGCTCATCCGTGTTTTTTTTTTTTTAATTTCAAGGTGTGCTCTTCAATCTACCTGTTTATCTATCTATATGTTTTCTGTAAATCTATCTCTCCTCTCTCTCTCTCTCTCTCTCTCTCTCTCTCCCTCGTTAGCCACAGCCTCCTCCTCGACCAACCCCGCCCTCGTCCTCGTGTCACCAGCTGCGACTCTCCGTAAGGTCGACTCTCCCATGGCTAGGCAAGGGGATTTTGGTCTCTACGATTTTTGCTTTCAGTGGGCCTGGTGGAGGGTCATCTGTCGGGCCTCTCCCTACTATATCACAGGCTGGAAAGGGGGGGAGGGAAGGCCAGGGTCTGTGTCTCATAGTGGAAGTACATAAATCACGCATAAATCCCTCATAAATCACGCATAAATCCCTCATATATCACACAGAAAATCGGCTAAAACCCGCAAAATTTGTCCCCAAACACACACACACACACACACACACACACACACACACACACACACACACACACACACACACACACACAGTCCTTCGCAGAGAGATGGAGTGAGAGGAATAGGCAGAAACAGAGCAAGATGTACGAGATGAAATTCGGAGATTTGCTAGGCCTGGATGGAACAGTCAACAGGTCTGAGTGGAGAAAGGTGGAAGGGGTCTTTTCTTTTTCCACTGGACTGATTCACGCTGCTGATGAGGATACATGTGATTCATATTATTTATTCAACATATAAATTTCAATACACAGTTTGGCATATCCATCTCTTAAGCATCCGCACCTCACTCCACCCCTTCCACACCTCGCTCCGCCCTTTCCACATCTCGTCTCATCCCTGCCACACCCACTCCCACCCATTTACACTTCGTCCCACCCCTTCCACACCTCGCTCCACCCCTTCACACTTCGCCCCACCCCTTCACACTTCGCCCCACCCTTTCCACACCTCGTCTCATCCCTACTACACCCACTCCCACCCATTTACACTTCGTCCCACCCCTTCCACACCTCGCTCCACCCCTTCACACTTCGCCCCACCCTTTCCACACCTCGTCTCATCCCTACTACACCCACTCCCACCCATCCACACCTCGCCCCATCCTTTCCACAACTCGCTCCACCCCTTCAAACTGCGCCCTATCCCTTCCACACCTCCTTCCATCCCTTCCAAATCTCGTCCCACCCCTTCCACACCTCGCCCCGCCTCTTTCACACCCACTTCACCCTTTCCACACCCCACCCCGCCCCGGCCCCACCTTGCCCCGCCACACCTCATTAACCTTATCTACCTGGCCTCTGATCTCGCCGCTTCAGTGCCCGGCTTATCCTTAGCATGGGTGGGGGTGAATCCAGGGGCTCTCGGGTTACGCATTCACTCATCAGCTTATTCATTAGGTTACTCATCATGCCATTTATTTTCTTATCTAGTTATTCATCTTCCAAGTTATTACGTTACTCGGTCATTTGTTAAGTTACTCATTACGCCTATTATTCAGTTATTTCTTTGGTTATTCATCTTTCAAGTTACTCATTGCATTACTGAGTTATTCATTAGGTTACTCATAAGGTAATCCATCAGTTGCCAAGTTAGTCACCTGGATATGGTCAGCTGCTATATTACTAATCCGGTCACTCATAAGTCACCTATTTAGAAGGTTAATCAGCTGGGTTATCAGGTCAATCATAAAATCAACCACCAAATCTAAATTCTATGTCTCATCTCACCTACCGTATCACCCGCTAACACATCATCATCCTACCTCACCCTTTCAAGTATCACCTTTATCACCCTAACACATCGCCACCCGTCTATATATCACTTCACCCTTCTAAGTACCACCTCACCCATCAGATCACCCGTCAACACATCTCTGTATATCACCTCATCCTTCCACGCATCACCTCTCACCCATCACATCACTCAGCCACCAGGTCAACCATCGAGTCACCCTTCTATCCCCCAGGTCAGGTCCACTAAGCCAGGTGTCATGTCCGCCTGTCGCTATAAATTATCTAACCTGTTTTAATCCAACCCCTTCTTTTCTCAAGTCGCCTTCGCTCTTACGCACCTGGACGGAGGGACCAAACAGCCGTGAAAGGGGGACGTTTAGAGGACTGGGAGACAAGGCTGTAAACATAACTGGTGTGGAAAGAGTGGAACAGAACATGAGGGTGGACTGCTTGGACTGGTAACATGGAACAGAATGGCGTGGGAAATACATCCTGATAGGGCTTGAAGTATGTGGATGGGGTGTGGAAAAGTGGAAGTCTGCTTAATTCACCCCCTCGGCTTCTCACTTTTCCTCTGCTGGCTTAAAGGTACTAAGATTAGAGGGGTCTGGTATGTTTCTCTGTCCATATAACGATTCGTTTATTTATGATGCGTCAGGGAGGAAAGGGGATAAGCTTAGAGAGGCTTTGTATGCTTTACTGTCCACCACTACCTCCTTAGTATCATCATCATCATCATCATCATCATCATCATCATCGTATAGCCGTATCAATTAAACATCATCATCATCTGCATCATCATCATCAACATCATCACATCATCATCATCATCGTACTGCCGCGACAAACAAACATCATCATCATCATCATCGTACCGCCGCGTCAAATAAACTTCATCATCATCATCATCGTACCGCCGCGTCACGTAGAACGGTCTGGTCATCCTGTTAAATATGGAAATCTTGGGCGGGTCCCGAAAAGCAGCCTACACAAGCGTCCCCTTCCTTCCCTGGACCGGTTGACAGCTGAGGGAAATCGTCCAGTCGGTAAATCGTCCCGTGAAGCGACTGCCAACAACCCTTCTGACACAGGGACCGTCGTTCAGTACCAGGTTTTAGGGCGATGGGAGAGGGATTTGTCGGTTCCTATAGACGACCTCTTGTTTTATGCAAAGTGGTTTTGTTCCTGGGTCCACATTATTCTCGTCGGTTTAAGTAAATCCCCTAACACCTCTTCCTAAGCGATTTATTTTTGGATATGCCTAGTTAATATCCTTTCGTACGTTATTTATGCAGACTATGGCGACATCGCAAAGATTTATGTAACACTGAAGAGGACAGTAAGGCGTAATAAATAAATCGCTTAGGAAAAGGTGTTAAGGAGCTTTCTCAACCGCCAAGAATACACGACTGTGAAGATTTCGTTAACACCTGTCCCATAGCGATATATTTTGTCTATCACACCTCCACATCCTCTCTTCTTTTAGTGATGCAAACTACGTAGATATAAAAACGATGGGACTTAAATAAGAAGGAAAGTTTATGGGTATTACGCAAAATAAATCGCTAAGGATTAGGTGTTACGAAGCCTGCTAAGCTCTAGGAATAAAGCTCCCTCTCCTTACATTCAAGGGATCCGTTTCTCGTGGGGTTCGGAGGATCCCTTGCACGCACGCACGCACGCACGCACGCACGCGCACGCACACACACACACACACACACACACACACACACACACACACACACACACACACACACACACACACTCTAACACCCATTCGCCCGCCCACACACACACATACACTAACACCCCTCTCCAACACCCCCTACACACACACACATACACACACTAACACCCCTCTCCAACACCCCCTACACACACACACACACACACACACACACACACACACAAACACACACACACACACACATACACACACACACACACACACACACACACACACACACACACCACTTGGCCCTGTTATTTACGTGCGTAATTTGACCGTGAGCCTGGGCCGACGACTGTAAGTGCACCCTTCAGGCCGTGCAAAGTGCCGTGCGTCAGGCAGAACTGGCAAGGCACGTAATTACAGGTGTGTGTGTGTGTGTGTGTGTGTGTGTGTGTGTGTGTGTGTGTGTGTGTGTGTGTGTGTGTGTGTGTGTGTGTGTGTGTGTGTGTGTGAGAGAGAGAGAGAGAGAGAGAGAGAGAGAGAGAGAGAGAGAGAGAGAGAGAGAGCAGAACTGACAGGGGACACAAAAGTAAGAACAGGACAAACAGACCCTGAGAGTGATAGCATATACAAAGGTGCACAAAAGTCATACAGGTACTGCCACATCTTCGGTACCTCTGACATCAAAACAGGGGCATGCAAAAGTCATTCTACCTCACACACACTCACTCTAAACATACAAAACAGGAGTGCACAAAAGTCTACTCTCCAATATCTCTGACAGCACTTAATATAATAAACAGGGGTGCACAAAAAACTTCAACTTCGTACCTACTCCCCTGATAGCACGTAATAAACAGGTGTGCACAAAAGTCTTCCATCCACCACTTCCAACAACAGGCAAAAACCAGGGGCATCAAACAGTAATAATCCACAGCAATTCCAAACCCATTAACAGTAGTAACAGGAACACCACACAGCCCGTTTGACAATATATTCAACAGGAGCAACGGGAATATAAATTATCTTACACATTTCTAAACCTTCAAAAACACTATAGTCCTTTCACGTTAAGCTGGCGGAGATGTTCGTCCTTCTGCAGCTTATTTCCTGAAGCTTAATGCCAGAAAAAGAAATACTGTGATTCTACACCTTTCCAAAGCACTTCTGCGTGACTAGCAACATATTCTAGTGTTAATATTTTGTTACGGCTCAGCCTTCACGATGGAATGATGGTAGATTTAGGCCTAGTTAAAGTGAACAGAGTATAGTAACTGTGCAAGGCGAACACACACACACACACACACACACACACACACACACACACACACACACGACAATACCCCAACCAAGACAAAGTAGCCAGACCTTGTAAGTCCCTAGGATCAGCCCCATGAATCCGGCTGAACACCCCTCTCTCTCTCTCTCTCTCTCTTTCTCACTTAGCCTCCCATTTGTCCCCTCCCTTCCCAGCCATATTGCCTCCCATTCCACTAATCCTGTAGCTCTCTCTCTCTCTCTCTCTCTCTCTCTCTCTCTCTCTCTCTCTCTCTCTCTCACACACACACACACACACACACACACACACACACACACCTAACCATCCTTCCATGACCGTGCACGCTTAGCCTCCACTTTGCCTGACGTACACATCAACCTAGCCTGACCTGATGCGCCTTAGCCCTCACTCCACGACTATTACCCCCGTCGTTTAGTGGTCGTCCATCGTCGGAAATACCCCCGGGACAGGTCGTTCTTTCTTACTATACCATCACGGAAGCGGTACATCTCTTTTGGTGACTACTTTCCGCCTTCTGGGTAAATTATTCTTACCTGCTTCTGACAGACAGGTGTGTTTGGTTGGCTTGTTCCTGCTACCCGGGTCTGGAGAGGGACGCCTTCACGCGGTGGCACTGTGGGGATGTGGGGTATGGCCAACGCCCTTAGGTATATCCACTCACACCTCGCTTTAAAGGGCCAAGAAAACAAAATAACCAATCTATAAACACCATATTCACTCACACCTCGCTTAAAAGGCCAGTGAAATATAATCAACCTCTCTAAACACCTACCAAATCAACTCATGTCCTTCAACTACCTTCCTATCCCCCAAAAGGAGGATGGGGGACTGCAGGAGTATATCAGCTCTTGCCCATGTCAGCCAGGTTCGCGTTTCAGGTGAACCTAGGGCCACAACAACAACAATAACAACAGCAGCAGCAGCAACATTCTTCCTACCTCAAGACTATGTAAGTTAGGGAAGCTCTACGGTGCTGAAGGAACTTTTGAAGGCTTTATGTAACCCCCTCCAGTTCCAACTCTCTCTCCAAAGATTATTATAACCGTGTCGAGAGAGCAAGAATTAAAAAAAAAAAACTACAGTCATTTCCCCCATGATGAAAAGACACAGAGGCGATATCTCTTTGATGAATAATTCTTTCTGCGTGAATTATCCTGCTACGGACCAGTAAATTATTCTTCTACGGACCAGTAAATTATTCTTCTACGGACCAGTAAATTATTCTTCTGCGGACCAACACGTCCTTGTCTTGGTGGAAGAGGTGGAGAGGAAGAAATTGTGGACGTTTGGTGCATTTCGGAGTGTTATTATTTATTAAAGGATGGGCTCTTTTCGTGTGTGTGTGTGTGTGTGTGTGTGTGTGTGTGTGTGTGTGTGTGTGTGTGTGTGTGAGAGAGAGAGAGAGAGAGAGAGAGAGAGAGAGAGAGAGAGAGAGAGAGAGAGATACATTAATACTTGAGACACTTTTCCTCGGCGGGGGAGCGACAGTGGGACCCATGGGAGGTCGACAGAGAGGGAGAGGAGGAGGAGGAGGAGGAGGAGAGGAAGGAGGGAAGGAGGCTAACCGGGAAAAAAAAATAAAAGGGAGGGAAATGAAAGGGAGACGTTAGGCAGGGAGGGGTAGGAGAAGGGAGAAGAGGAAATACAATACAAAAATGGAGTGTGGGGGAGAGATGGGGTGAGAGGGGAGGCAGGCAAAGGGGGCGAAGGGGTTCGGTCTTGGGGATGAGGGAGGTAAGAGGGGATGGGGAGGTGGAGGTCAGAATGGGGGTAGGGGAGGGTACGACGAATAGGGAGGGGCGGTTAACCGAGAGTAGGGGGTGGATGGAGGAGGGAGATGGTGGGGAATGGGAGAAGGAGAGGGTGGACCAAAGGGGATGGGAGGGTAATGGAAAGACATGTAGACTGAGGGGCGGGGAGGGAGAGGGGGGAACAAGTGTGGTGGGAGGAAACAGGTCGATCAAAGGATGGGAGGGGAAGAAAAGAGGGGAGAGGAGGGGATGAGGGAGACAGATAAGCCAAGAGGGGTGTGGGAGAGAGAGGGAGATCAAAAAGAAGGGAAGGAAGGAGAGGAAAATACGGGATGAGGAAGAAAGAGGGACACAAACAGGGAGTAATGGAGAGACAGGTAGATGGATGGAAGGGGAGGGAGAGGACGAGGGGGTGAGGGTGAGACAGGTAGATGGAGGGAAGGTGGCGGGGGTGGAGGAAGGGAGGACAAGGAGCCAAGGTACTCCAGGGAGAAAGTAAACTTTTCGCCTTATTACTTTACGAGGTCGGGTGAGAACCAGGTGGAGGTGGAGGGGCAAGGTGGTGGTGGAGGGGCAAGGAATAGGTGGAGGGGCAAGGTGGAAGTGAAAGGGCAAGGTGGAGGAGGAGGGGCAAGGTGGGGGTGGAGGAGCAAGGTGAAAGTGGTGGGGAGTATGAGCGAGGGTGGTGTGGAGTGGAAGGAGGGGCCGAGAACAAAATGAAGTCTTCTTTTTCACAATCATTAATATATTCATTCACAACTCCACATTTTCCTCCCTCATGTATTCATTCCTTCCATTCTCTCTCTCTCTCACTCTCTCTCTCTCTCTCTCCAGTCTTCTTACCGTCACTCCTAGCCTCCTTCCCTCATGTAACCCTGTAATATATCCTTCCACTTCACTCTTGGTCACCCTCTGCTCATTCACTACTTATACGTCACTTCAAGCTTCCCTTCGTCATATACTTCTCCAAATCATATAACGGTATATAAATATCTGGTTCTCTGTCTTCCTATCCTCACCCATGCAAGCCTCTCTCATTCCTCTCCTCTCCCATGCACTCCTCTCTCATATTTCCCCCTCTTGTCCTCACCCATGCAAGCCTCTCTCATTCCTATCCTCTCCCATGCACTCCTCTCTCATATTTCCCCCTCTTGTCCTCACCCATGCAAGCCTCTCTCATTCCTATCCTCTCCCATGCACTCCTCTCTCATATTTCCCCCTCTTGTCCTCACCCATGCAAGCCTCTCTCATTCCTATCCTCTCCCATGCACTCCTCTCTCATATTTCCCCCTCTTGTCCTCACCCATGCAAACCTCTCTCATATATCCCACCCCTCCATTTTACCACCTCGTACTCGGTCATCCACTCCTCACCCACCCATGCCACGGCTCGGTCAAATAACATCAAAACAAACCATAGAAAAGTTTGGTGTGTGCGTGTAATATTTTTGTTCGCACCCTGGTTCCAATTTTCACTTTTATTTCCTCGCTTTTTTTTTTTAATCTATTTTGTCTTGGCTAAATGCACCAATTTTTTTTTTTTTTTATCAAACCGGCGTGTACATATAGGATTTTTTTTCTTTTCAATATAGAAGGGAGTGTTTTCTTTACTGCAATGTAAAATATGTGTTGAATCGTAGCGAATGAGGGAGAGATGTGGTGAGCTGGGATGCGACAGAGTGTGTGTGTGTGTGTGTGTGTGTGTGTGTGTGTGTGTGTGTGTGTGTGTGTGTGTGTGTGTGTGTGTGTGTGTTTTGTGATAGAGAGAGAGAGAGAGAGAGAGAGAGAGAGAGAGAGAGAGAGAGAGAGAGAGAGAGAGAGAGAAACCTGTATCTCAATTACTAACACTGTGCGATCCATTTCCAAGGCAAATTGTTATGGAGAACCCGACCCTCCACAGGTAGATATAATTTACACAAACACTCACCTGGACCCCATCTTCTTCCCTAACCCAAACACTCACCTGGCCTCCGTCTTCCTCCTTAATCGGAAAACGTGTGTGGGTGATTCTTCGGTCCCCATATGCGGGTGTGGTGATCTGGGGGAGGGTGTGGCGTGCCCTTGTATGGATTTGGTCAACAGTTCCACCAGCCGCGCCCACCCACGCCTAACCACTACACCGCACCACCACCACACCACACCTGCCGCCCACGCACTCTGTCCCCCCCTCCCCTTCCTATTCTCTCTCTCTCTCTCTCTCTCTCTCTCTCTCTCTCTCTCACTCTATCATTTCTTCCCAATTATATTTTACACGGTTCTCCTAATTATAATATAGTTCCTTCTTCCCCCCCCTCTCTCTCTCACACACACACACACACACACACACACACACACACACACGCACACACATCCCTCCCATATACAGCTCTCCTACAGTCATAGTTCATTTTCATTCTCCCATAGCCTTTCTCGTCCCACCCTATAATTCCCTCCCACACATCCTCCACTCTCTCTCTCTTTCTCTCTCTCTGCTACTGCCAGACGATTTTACTCAGCACTGGAAGACCTCTTATAATGGAGGGGTTGTGAATTACTGCTGCCGATGTGAAATTAGATGGATTTTTTTTTTTTTTTTTTTTCAATAGTATGTTTCGTCATGGACCAACCCCGATTTTCACATTTCGAGGTCTAGCCCAGCTAAATGAACTCGTCCGCAAGCTGAGTAAAATCGTCCTCATGCTGAATGAAATCGTCCGCAAGCTGAATGAAATCGTCCGCAATCTCAGCGAACCGCAAGCTGAATGAAATCGTCCGCAAGCTGAATGAAATCGTCCGCAAGCTGAGTGAAATCGTCCCGGGAATAAGAGAACACAAGAGGATATACGTCACCGCACTGAAGGGGTCAGTGTCATCATCTAGGCTCTACCTTTCATCATCAGTAAATTAATAAATAATAAATAAAGAACTAAATAGATAAATAAATAGATGGACAAAAATATCATACTACTCAACGTCATACTGAAACTCTCACAATCGTATAAAATGAAAAATATATAAATAAATAAATAAATAGCTCGAGGCAAAAACATCATACTACTCATCGTTATACTAAAATTTTCACAATCAAATCAATTTAAGGCAAATTTTTCACATGATTTACAAAGTCATACTGAACTCTGAAAAAGGCAGACTGTAAGCACAATTTTCACACTAGTCAAAATCACACTATCTCAAAAACGCATAATACTAGACGCAAATTTTTCACACTATTCAATACCATGCTCAATTTCTCAACGAGGCAGGAACTAAGGGGAAAAAATAATCTCCTGTCATACTCAAGCCGGTTTCCCTTCAGCATCCACACGACACCTGCAACACTAACGGGGTCGTGCTTAGGGTTTCCTTCGACTGACCTTTATCTTACTACGACACGAAGGAGAAAGGAAGGCAGCTGTTTAGAAATCGACCTTTACTACGAAATGAAGGAGAAAGGAAGTTGTTTAGAAACCGACCTATTTTACTACGAAATGAGGGAGGGAGGAAGACAATTGCTATGAGACAGACTTTAACTTTACTACGAAAAGAAGAAGAAAGGAAATTGTTTAGAATCCAACCAATATTTTACTAAGAGATAAGGAATGAAGGGAGGAAACTGTTTAGAAATAATTTACCCAATGCGTGAAACACATAACCTCGCGATTATATATAAAATTGTCATCTCTTCTAATGAGTTTCAGAAATGGTCTACCTAATCATACACCAGCATATATACAAAATAAATGCATCCAAGTCTCGGTATCATTTAGACTACACACAGCGGTCTCATTAACAATACTTCCTTTCTTTTTGAACACACTGGGCGCAAGCCGGTAACAGAAAGGCACAGATTTTTTTTCCCCTCTTTCTTTACAAAATTAAAGAGAATTACTGCATTTTTCCAGTCATGTCTCCCCTTATATTCGTCCCTTTATCTTTCTTTCTTTCCTTTTTTTTTTTTTTTTTTTTTTTTTTTTTTTGAGAGGGGGTGAAGATATGATGTATTTATTGTTTCCTAAATGCACTGGCAGCAAGGTTTGGTGAGTGGGGGGGGGGGTGTCTTCCTCTCTGTTAAGCCTCCATTCTTATTTTTGCATTGCATTTACGTATAAAATATGATAACACAGAATGGGGCGCTTGGATTACTACACTGAACTTCTTTTCTTATATTCTCTTGTTCTAGTAAGGCTGGGCAAGAGACTAATATGACACACACACACACACACACACACACACACACACACACGCCAGGTAAACCCCCAATACCATCAAATAACCACATCCTCCTACTCACCCCCCCCCTTCCCTCTCTACAGGGAAAACCCTTAATACCCACACATAACCACATCCACCCACGCCCCCGACCCCCCCCCTCTCTCTCTCTCTCACACACACACACACATACATCCACGTCCCCCATCCTAAAAGACTCCCTGTATTTTCTATATTCTCTCTGGTATACGAGTAGGCCATTACGTGGCAATTTTTCCTCAGCGATTTCTTTTCCAAAGAACGCCTTCACATATTCTTCCTTGGTACTAATGTCTTCTTATATTATCGACAGTTTGCATAAGGGACATAAAAGCAGATGTTAAGTACCCCACGATCCCAGACTCACTCCCAGCTGAGTAAAATAGTCTGGCACTACCAGGGAACAGAAATCTAGAGTTGTCAGGGTCATGAGAGAGAGAGAGAGAGAGAGAGAGAAACTTCCTACTGTGAGGGAGTTAATATCGATAGAGTTTAAATCAAAAGCTATCTTACAAGATTATACTGATTTGTTATAGGTGAAATAAATCGCTAAGGGAAAGGTGTTACGAAATCTGCTAATGCACCGCGAATACGACCCTCCGTACCCACTATATGGCTTGTGGTCGTGTCCGGATACCACCCCACCACCGAGGGTCCACCACTGCCACGACAAACAACGACCACAACGACCTCACCACTACCCTCCCTCCCCACCACCACCACTACCACCACCATCACCATCGCTGCATCGACCACAACGTACACACGACAACGGGAACTACGACCACAATAACAAAGACGACCGCAGAGACGACTACAAAGCATTCAGAGACCGCATACTCCCCCAAATGCCAGTAGAATTTATGAGTTACTGCAATTCGTCTTTCCTAACAGACGAACACATTTACGGTCTCACATAATAAGTAAAGTCTACGGTCTTTAACTGCCCAGCTACACAATTTTAGAGAGCGCATATCTCTGCCAACGCCGATTAAATTTATGAATTCAGATATTTGTACAAAAACAGATACAAGGGTGAATAATTAACCTCCTTCAACTTCGTTATCGTTGGTAACAAAGACTACATTAACGCCAGCAAAAAAATCTTCCGTACTCCTTACATTCTCCTCTTTCCTCCTAAATCTTCCGTACTCTTACATTCTCCTCTTTCCTCCTATCTTCTTTACACTCTTCTTCTCCGTTCTCCTCTAATATCCTCTCCTATCCTCTAAGACTCTTTCTCTGCTCTGCTATTCTTGTCCTTTAATTTAAAATAGTGTAGTTATAATCCACCCACTAACAGACAGGCTCAGAAGGACTAAAAGGTCTGATGCTGTTTGCTTTCCTTTGTACAACACCAGCAAAGAAAACCATTCATCTCCTTTCCCCTACTGTTCTCTTCTCTTCTTTCATGATCTTCGCCTTCCTTTCCTCTCCTCTTTTATTCGCTCCGCTCTTCTCCTCTCTCCTCTTCCCCTCTTCTCCTCTCTCCTCTCTTCCCCTCTCCTCCTCTCTTTCGTTCTACTCTTTCAGGCTCAGATG
>NC_136999.1:3878013-3900513 GCF_032717465.1 Coenobita brevimanus | reverse complement strand
GTCAACCATGGATCGAGCTTGTCCCGAGGGCCCGTACATTCCTCCTGCAGACTCCCCTCCCTCCTTCAGCGTCTCCTTCAGGTTACAGGACGAGATAAGAATGCAATCTAAGAATTTCAAGGATAGCCTGTAGGTATGCAAAATGGATCTTGTCAAATTACTACAATAAGCAAGTTCCATGTCAGAGAGTTATCAGAAATCATGTTGCTTCTCTCTCTCTCTCTCTCTCTCTCTCTCTCTATCTATCTATCTATCTATCTATCTATCTTTGAGTTTCAAGGACGGTCTGCATGTATTCATATACAATCTTGATCATAATTATTATCCACCAGTAAATCGCTAAGGAAGATGTGTTAGGGAGTTTCCTTAACCGACGAGAATACGAGCCAAAGAGTACAAGAGAGAAAGAAATAGGGGAGTTGGTGAAGAGGAAGGACAGATAAGGAAGAAGAGGTAGGGGAATAGAAGACAGAAGCGATAGAAAAGAGAACAATGGAAGAGGAGTAGATGACGCGCTTGGGAAGAGGGAGAGAGTAGAAGCGGTAAGGCAGAAGAGGCAGGGAAGAAGGAGATAAGACACAAGAGGTAAAGGAGAGGAAAAAATGAGGCAGGTAAAACGAACAGGCTGAGAACATGGAGGGATGCAAGAGATACAAATCTCCTTCAGCATCTCCTTCAAGACATTACAGGCCAGGATAAGAATGCAGCTGGGTTCAAGGACTCTGAGTAACATGTAGCCAGCCTATCTCGTCCTATGCGAGGGTAAATAATTGAGCCGAACTAAAGGCGGGTGTAAATAATTCTTCCGGTGCTACTAAAGATCAGGCGTGTTGAACTAGGAGACAGGAGGCAGACAGTAAGACAGGACAAGAGGTGGAGAAGATGGTGAGAGCGTAGGAGAGTTGGAGAAGACGATGAGAGACACAGGAGAGAAGATGCTGGGAGAATCTACTAACACTTGAAGACACTGCGAAGGAAAACAACATGAGATAAAGGAGATGCTGAAGAGACAGAGAAGATGCAAAACAAGACAGTAGAACAGAGAGAAACTTTGAGACAACAGAAGAGATAAGAAAGATACTGAGAGGATCTGCTAACACTGGGAGACGCTACGAAGAAAACAATATTCCTCCCCTCTATCTACAGTTCTACCAAATTTAATGCTGTAGAGTCACATTCATTCACCTGAGGAAGCACTAAAGTCCATTGTTTTGGCCTAAAGAGTGTGTGTGTGTGTGTGTGTGTGTGTGTGTGTGTGTGTGTGTGTGTGTGTGTGTGTGTGTGTGTGTGTGTGTGTGTGTGTGTGTGTGTTTACGTTTATGTTTAATACTATACAACCCTCAATTACTTCCCTATCCCCCGAAAAGAGGATGGAGAACAAAGCTAATGAGTACTACCAGGCAGCTCCACCGCCAAGTCATATCAAGGCCACCACCTGAAGGCGTCCATCACCTCACCACAGCAGTCTTAATATTTTTCGTCTCAATTTTCCTCTCACTAATCGCTCTCCCGTCATCACTTACATTATCATCACCACATCGCTCTCACCCTCACCATTATCTTCCTATCAACACCTGATTTCTGTGTGTGTGTGCGTGTGTGTGTGTGTGTGTGTGTGTGTGTGTGTGTGTGTGTGTGTGTGTGTGTAACTACCTCTGCTGCTAGTTTACTCCTCTCTCTCTCTCTCTCTCTCTCTCTCTCTCTCTCTCAACTATATTCCCCTCCTGACAAATCCAATCACCGCTTTTGATAATGGCAGTAGTTATGAATGAAAAATCTACAATCAACTAACCCTGTCACCCAACCCATCCCAAAACCACTAAGAGCCAACCCTCTCACTTTCAAAACAAAACCACAGCAACTAATACTCTGTCATTAAATCTTATGAAAATTCAATCCCTATCCCTATTTAGCCACACTGTTACCTGATCTCAAAATACTACACTAACTTTTAATCTTGCCAAAAAAACAATCACCATCGGCATCAGTGTTATACATGATCACAAAACCAACATTACTAACAGACTACCATTTTTATCCCATCCCAAAATCAATCATTATTAACATTTCATTTTCATCTCACATCAAAAACCACCAACACTAATAATATATAATTTAATTTCAACACAAAACCACCAACTTAAAAACCACAACGTTACTAAAAAAAACATATATATATATCATTTTTCATCTTCCCACAAAATCAACATTATTTACACAACACTATTTTTACATAACCACAAAATTAAGCTTCTAATACACTATCTGGTCTGCAGTAAGAGGTGCACCACACCACCACCCTCAATACATCTCACCACAGCACACCACATACGACACCACACCATCATCATCATCAACACATCATTTCCACCCCTACTCACCACATCACACCACACCACAAATCGTCATCAATCCAATACCACACCACAACACATCACACCACAACCAACACCCTCAACACATCATCTCCACCCCTGCTCACCACATCACACCACACCACAAATCGCCATCAATCCAATACCACACCACAACACATCACACCACAACCAACACCCTCAACACATCATCTCCACCCCTACTCACTGCACACCATACCACACCATCAATCCAATACCACACCACAATACACCACAGCACACCACACAACACCCTCCACCCCCACCATAAAGCAGGGAGCCTCACATTTCAGCCTTTGCCACTATTTTCTCGCCCGCCACTAAAAATTTTACGTGGTTAAAACGCTGGAAAAGATCTTGATTTTTTACTCTCTCTCTCTCTCTCTTCTCTCTCTCTCTGCCACGTAACTTTACCTCTTGTTTGTTACTCCAATTTATTTTTCTTTTTATTTACCTCTCTCTCTCTCTCTCTCTCTCTCTCTCTCTCTCCGTGCCAAACATCTATTCTTTTTATCCTTTCCTGACCCAGCTCACTTACCACTAAGCTTTCTCTTTACCCTCCTAATACCAGACGAACACACCAGGTAAATTATTCTCTCTCTCTCTCTCTCTCTCTCTCTCACACACACACACACACACACACACACACACACACACACACACACACACACACACAAACAGCGAATAGTTTAATTATCATATCTCTGTCTACCTCTATCGATCAACCTATCAATCGATCCACCTTTCAATCAATGTCTACCTATCTATCTATCCACCTTTATCTATCTATCTACCTTTCCTTCAAACTCACATACTCTCCTCTCAACAACTACACACAAGCTCCTCAAATTACACAATAAATCCTCCACTGATATTAAGACCACTAGAAACGGACCGCCAAGTATGTGGGGTCTATGTATCCAGGTAACTCCAGATAACTCTTATCTAATCAGGTAATTGGAGGTGTTTGGGTACTTGCAGGTAACTGGTACACGTGTCACCTCCATCCAGACGCACGTACCTGCAACAAAAAGAAGACTGGATTAGTTCTGATGGTAGTAAATTCTCTCTCTCTCTCTCTCTCTCTCTCTCTCTAAACAGAACCTAATTTACCTGATAACTTGCTAGCCTTACTCCTTTAACAAAGAATACATAAATTACCTGCTAAACCACTTGTTGAATATGTATATACAGTACAAGTAGCTCTAATTGGAAAACATTATACCACAATATACCAGTTTTCTCTTCTGGGTACGGGTATATGTAATGAAAAGGAAATAAGTGGCATTAATAATAATAAAAATAATTATAATAAAAATAATAATAATAATAATAGTAATAATAATACCAACAACCACCACGACCATTAATATTAACGAGTATATGAAATGAAAAGGAAATAGGTGGCATTAATAATAATAATAATAATAATAATAATAATAATAATTAGTAATAATAATAATAGTAATAAAAAAAAAAATAATAATAATAATAATAATCCATCCATCCATCCATCATCCAATCCTACATTGCCCCATGAGGAGCGCAGGAGCCCGGGGTTAGGCAGTTGGTTTCGACATTTAAGATGAGTGAAATATAATAATAATAATAATAATAATAATAATAATAATAAATAAATAAATAAATAACGATAACTCCCATAACCATTAATATTAACGACCAAGCATAATACCCTACCACTGCTGCTTCACCTTCGGGACCACTTTCTATCAGTCCTGTAAAATTTCCCTCGGGCAATACCAGGTGATGTTTCGGCCTGTTCTCTTTTATGGGTATTAGCCGGGGGGACTGGCGAGAGAGAGAGAGAGAGAGAGAGAGAGAGAGAGAGAGAGAGAGATTTTCTTTATTCTCCCTTTAATCTTCTGTATTTAAAGACAGACCCTCTAGTAGGAAACGTAAGGTCTGTGTAATCTATGTATCTTTGTATTTATTTGACTCTCTCTCTCTCTCTCCCCACTACATCACTTTTAACCCTTTTACACTTACATTTACCCTCCTCTCTCTCTCTCTCTCTCTCTCTCTCTCTCTCACCCGACACGCAACTCCCAACGGGGCGCACAAACTTTCGCCAAATTGAAACTCTACAACACAGAACCAAACTCGCAAATATTCCTCCACGCCGAAAAGGAAGGTGTGCTGGGAGGGAGGGGGGGCGGTAACCCAAGGGGGGCGTGGTCCTGGGAAATCCACACCTGTCCACTACACCCACACCTGCTAAATCCACACCTGACCAATACACCCACACCTGCTAAATCCACGTCTGCCTAATACACCAACACCTGCTAAATCCACACCTGCCCAATACAGCCACACCTGTTAAATCCACACCTGCCCAATACACCCACACCTGCTAAATGCACACCTGCCAAATACACCCGCACCTGCTAAATCCACATCGGCCTAATACACCAACACCTGCTATAATAAATCCACACCTGCCCAATACACCCACACCTGCTAAATCCACATCTGCCCAATACACCCACACCTGCTAAATCCACACCTGCCCAATACACCCACACCTGCTAAATCCACGCCTGCGATACCTGGAGTTACGATACTTAATGTCCTTACCTACACCTGCAATCCCTGCCTCACCCCATACCTGCCTCACTCCACCACCTGCCATCTGCCGTACCCTGACCGTGCCTCACCCTACCACCTGCCTCACCCCACATCTGCCTTACCCTGCCCGTCCTCACCCTACCACCTGCCTTACCCTACCACCAGCCTCAGCCCACACCTGCCTCACCCCACGTACCTGCATACCTATCTCACCTCAGCGGGGCGGTAATAAACACCCCCTTCCCCTTAGCCCATTCGTAGGAACCCCGGGGCTAGGACGGGAGAAGGTGAGTGTGTGGGAGAGGGAAGGTGTCTGTCTCGTACGTGTCAGTCTGTCCTTGGTCCGTATTCTTGTGAGATCAGGAGGCTCCCTAACACCACTTATTTATCGACTTATTCTGCTCATTACACGTTCATACTCAGTCTTTTTCTCCTTCCCCAACCTTTCTCCTCAACAATCGTAATACAACTCCCTACCACATTACTCCAACAACCTACACCACACCACACCACACCACACCACCACGCCTCATCTCCTTCAACTCGGGAACACCAGCGGAGACTTGACAATAAAAATGGCCACAAATTCCCAGGACTGGGGAGCATCCGGGATAGATATAATGGGTGTGGTGTTGGTCCGTGGGCTTGTCCGTGTAGAGGGGGTCATTTGAGGGCTGTAAAGTTTTAATAATCCGACACTTGGGGGCGTGTTTCGGCCACCACTGCATTATGACTGACTGCTTGAGGTGGGTGAATTCAAAAAAAAAAAAAAAAAAAAAAAAAAAAAAAAAAAAAAAGGAATTAAAAAAAAAAAAAAAAAAAAAAAAAAGGAAAAAAAACTGCCTGATCTTCGCTCAAAAAAAAAAAAAAAAAAAAAAAAAAAAAAAAAAACTGCTTGACCTTTGCCATGTGGAGAGGATGGAGGATGAGAGACTGACTAGGAGTGTATGTGAGTGAGGTGGAGGGGAAAGACCTAGGATAAAATGATGGGATATGTAGGTAGATTGGCAGATAGACAGACAGACAGAGATAGACATACAGATGGATGGATAGATATTTGCTTGTTTGCTTGCCTGTCTATCTGTCTGTAGTGTGTCCAACTACATGCAGCTTAGGTCATCCACTTCTCTCCAGTTACTCCTCTCCCTCTCTCTCTCTCCCCTCCTTGTTAGTTTCCTTGCTTGCTTGCTCGTCTCTTCACCTGTCAGTTGTCTCTCTCTCTCTCTCTCTCTCTCTCTCTCTCTCTCTCTCTCTCTCTCTCTCTCTATGTATTTGGACAGCTGAGTGGAGGATCAAGATGTACCGGGAAAGTTAAGCCACCAGGGGCTCTATTTGCCTTAACTCTTCCTTTGAACCCAAGTTTAGCTGAACCCACCTTACATCCAGCCAAACCCTCACCCCCATTAGAACCCCTAGAACGCTATAGAACCTAGAATGATACGGAACCTAGACTTATATACACCCTAGAACGCTATAGAACCTAGAATGATACAGAAGCTAAACTTATATACACCCTAGAACGCTATAGAACCTAGAATGATGTAGAATCCACTCTAAAAAATAATATAAAAATGAAAAAAATTACAGCCATAGATTTTCTTGTGAGCCACTTTAAAAAAAATATATAAACATTTTCCTGGGAGCCACAAAAAAAGAAAAATAGTTATTCACACTTCCCTGTAACTACAAAAAAAAATAAAAAAAAAAGTTACATTCCTTTTCCTGTCACTAAAAATAAACACACACACATTTTCCTACCACTCAAAATAAAAAGAAAGCAGTTACATTTTCCTGTCACTATATATAAAAAAAAAAAGTTATACACACTTCCCTGTAACTCCAAAAATAAAAAATAAAAAAGTTATATACATTTTCCTGGCAGCCTTTTCCCCCCACGACTCAGTTCCACTCCTGGGTTGTTTACATTCTTGGTATGAGGTGGGGGGGGGGAAATTCGCCTACGCATATTATAGCAATGTTTTCTTTCCCCTAGTGAATTTGTGTTTAATCAAGCTACCTACTGCTCTCTCTCTCTCTCTCTCTCTCTCTCTCTCTCTCTCTCTCTCTCTCTCTCTTATTCCAACAATGTTTTCTTTTTCTTCTTTAATGAAGTTGTACGCCACCTTGTTATATGAATTTCTCCATTTCCTAGTTGCTCTCTCTCTCTCTCTCTCTCTCTCTCTCTCTCTCTCTCTCTCTCTCTCTCTCTCTAACATTATCTCGAATGAACTTGTGCTTCATCTGGTAACTGAGTATTATTTCTCTCTCTCTCTCTCTCTCTCTCTCTCTCTCTCTCTCTCTCTCTCAGTTCAGGGCGGCACATGCATACTTTAAGGGGTCATAAAACTGCCGAGATGCCAATGAGGTGAAATCTTTACATCATCATCATCCACGGATTTTACCATCGAAAATTCCCCCAAAAGGAGGATGGTGGACTGCAGGAGGAGGGTTGAGTCCATTTTTAACTTGGTGGGAGGTGCTGGAGAGGGACGCCTTCGTGTGGTGGCACGGATATAGCCCGGTAACTCCTCTGCCTGGTTATACGTACGTCCCTCATCTCCTTCCCTATCACAGTAAAGGAGGAGGGCAACTTCAGCCTGCAGTCCACCGGGTTCACGTTGCAAATGAACCAGGGGCTACAACAACAACAACAACAACTACTACTACTACTACTACAACTACTACTACTATTACTACTACGTTAGACGGTGAGATCTTTGTCAATTCGATATTACCAGTAAAGGCGAATTTCTTCGGCTGTGGAGAGGCTTTTCGACTATGAGTGGGTTAGACAGGGCTCCAATTACCCCACTACCTACAAGACATTCTTCCCAAGTTGAATGAAAATCGTCCGGGGAATTAAATAAAATAAAAAAATACGTCGTTGGTTTGAAGGGGTTAGGAGAAAACGAAGCCACCAAAAAGCGTCTACAAGTTGAGGGAAATCTGGAGCACCAAAAAAAAAAAAAAAAATAATACTAATACTAATAATAATAACGTTTTGGCTAAGAATCAATCCATCTAAATGTCAAGAATTTCGTACTTTGTCTGCGTACGACCCAAAAAAAAAAAAAAAAAAAAAAAAAAAAAAAAAAAAAAAAGGGAAGCCAAAGAATTAACGCAACTCCGGGTAGCCAAAAAAAAAAGAAAAAGAAAAAAAGAAAAAGAAAAAATTACAAGAAAGAAAGAAAGCAGGAAAGAAAAGAAAGGAAAATATATAAGTGGTTCCTTTATCACGTTAAATCTCACTCTAATACCAATAAAGGCGCGAACAAGGGATTGGGAGAGAGAGAGAGAGAGAGAGGGGTAATGGTATGGGGTATTATAGTGCTCCTGATGGGGTAGGCACAGGTGGAGAGGAGGGGTGAAAGGGGAGATAGGGTGGGGGTGTTGGGGAGGAGGAGTGAAAGGGGAGATAGGGTGGGGGTGTTGGGGAGGAGGGGTGAAAGGGGAGATTGGATGAGGGTGTTGGGGAGGAGGGGTGAAAGAGGAGATAGGGTGGGGGTGTTGGGGAGGAGGGGTGAAAGGGGAGATTGGGTGGGGATGTTGGGGAGGAGGGGTGAAAGGGGAGATAGGGTGGGGATGTTGGGGAGGAGGGGTGAAAGGGGAGATAAGGTGGGGATGTTGGGGAGGAGGGGTGAAAGGGGAGATAGGGTGGGGATGTTGGGGAGGGGTGTGCCTGCATGCAATGGCTAATTGGACGGGAGCCAACTCACAAGGTAAATACACACCTGTTGTTAGCACCCCCAATCACACACACACATACACACACACACACACACACACACATACACACACCTTTTCCTCATCGTATTTTCCCGTTTTCTTTTTCCTTTAATTTTACGGAAGGGGGGACTTGGCTATTATTCAACAATTCCTTCACAAGTCAAGCCTGTCTCTCTAAATGATTTACGGTTATTGCATAGTTATTACACTGGATATTACGGTGTTCTGGGCCCCGCTAAAAGTCTTCCTAACCACCGTAATGGGTAGTTATGTGGCTGGTTAGCGCTTGTTTGTTCCTACCGTGGTGGGGAGGCTGTGGTTTGCGGTGTCTAGGATGGGTTGACTGGGGTGGCGTTTATAATTTAATTTTCATAATTTCTCTCTCTCTCTCACACACACACACACACACACACACACACACACACACACACACTTTCTCACACGTACTGTCATATTTTAAAACAAGCATTCTGCCCCACCTCTCTCTCTCTCTCTCTCTCTCTCTCTCTCTCTCTCTCTCGCTGACCATACCAACTCTTATAAATATAGAACAGCACACAACCACACCTCCCTACCCCACGCCAACGTCAACAGAGACCAAACATCTGTGCAACACTATGACAAAATCGCCTTTATGATCGAGAAATGGTTGAGAGTAGATTTAATAAGAAAAAGAGTGTGTTAATCTCTCTCTCTCTCTCTCTCTCTCTCTCTCTCTCTCTCTCTCTCTCTCTTTCACTCTCTCTTCACTCTTCTTGCTTTGCTTTCACTCTTCTTTAAAATCGAGAAGAAATATAAAGGGAGACTTAAAGAAAGAATAAAAGACAAGATTCTTATGTAATTATTTTCTTGCATTTTTCTATGTCTTTCTACAATTATCCTATTTTTTTATTTTTCCTGCTTTTCTTCTTCCTTGACTCTGATTTCAGTCACTCCTTAAATCTCGTTCTTCCTCTTCCCCTCTCCTCACTTTCCCTTGCTTTCTCCTCACTCTCTTTCCCCTTTTTCACTTTCCATCTCTCTCTCTTCACACTTACCTTTATCACTTTCAGCCTTCACTACATCACATCCTCACACATCTCACCTACACCTCCTATGCCCAACCTTACCACACCCCTTACATATACTTCACTACACCTCACCCTCACCACATCCTAGCGACACTCCACCCTAACCTTTACACACATCACACTACACACTCTTACAACACACCTCACCACACTCTCATCCTCACTACTACCTTGTTTCCTACACCCTTAGCCCGTCATATAAGTAATGCTGGTGTGTGTGTGTGTGTGTGTGTGTGTGTGTGTGTGTGTGTGTGTGTGTGTGTGTGTGTGTGTGTGTGTGTGTGTGTGTGTGTGTGTGTGTGTGTGTGTGTGTGTGTGTGTGTGTGTGTGTGTGTGTGTCCAACTGTCCACTCCAATTAGGGAAGATTAAACACACTTAAACTTAAGTACACCCTCAGCATCTACACACACACACACACACACACACACACACACACACACACACACACACACCATCTAAAGAAACTACATCCATCTACATCTTCTCCGTCTACATCCCTAATCCTCGTTGTCACCCCTGCCACATCAAGAGCGTCCGTGGGTGTGTCTGTCTGTCCACACTGTCCACTCTAATTAGGGGTACACCTGTCCACGTCACACCTGTACGGGGGGGGGGATAAAGCAGGGGATCCATACCTCTCTGGCTCCTTTGACTGTGAATAAAATCGCTTGGTGCTTAATACTAGAGTTATCCCGTCAAAGAGAGGGCTAACTGGGACTACTTTATTATCGTGGTGAAGTGGTTAAGGAAAATACAGGTGTTTACATGGAACTTCCTTTTCAACTCACCGATCGACAAAACAATGAAGATAAAAAAAATCCTCTCTATACTCAACGTAACCACATCATTTAACTTTTTACATGTCCCCCTCCGCACCACATCCAACCCTCTACCACGTGCGAGATACAGACGGAAGAAGGGAGGGAGAGAAGTGGAGAGAGGCGGGAGGGAGGGGGTAGGGAAGGAGAGAGGAGAGGTGGTGGAGAGAGTGACAGACGCAAGGGGTGGTGGAGGGAGAGGGAGTGGGTTGGTGAAGGAAGCAGGGGGAAGGGGAGAGGGGAGAGTGAGAGGAGAGGTAGTGGAGCGGGAGGGGGGAGATGGTGTAGAGAGGTAGAAGAGTGGGGAGAGGAGAGGTGGAGAAAGAGAGGGGGTGGGGAGAGGAGAGAGGTAGAGTAAGGAGGGAGAGCGGTGGCTGGGGAGAAGAGAGAGAAAAAAAGCCATCAAAATGAGTTGGATCTTGACAATAAAAGGAAAAGAGGGAAGAGAGAGAGAGCGAGTAAGGGAGAGGGGGAGAGGGGAAATGGGAAGGGAAGAGGAGAGGAGAATGAATGGTGTAGAAGGGGAGGGAGAAGGGGATGAGAGTGAGACAGAGTGAGAGAGGAGAAAGAGAAGAGATGGGGGGGGAAAGGGAGGTAAGAAGTTGTGAGGGAGAGAGGGAGAGAGAGGGGGGGGGAGATAAAAAGAGAAAGAGCGCTGCCAAGGAAGCGAAGCGTGACAAGAGGGGAGGAAAGGGGCGTAAGACAGTGACAGCATACTCTACTCAAAGACCGTCTCTCTCTCTCTCTCTCTCCACTACCTTATCTCTATTCTCTTCACTCCTAGACGATTTTATTCAACTAAGACTCTACAGAAGCAGTACGATATCATTTTTATTGATTTTTCCTCCTGCCAGACGATTTTTCTCAGCTAACAGGCAGCAGAATAACTCGCTAAGACCCCCTTCAATACGATTACCTCCCTTATTTATCCTTATTACCACCAGACGATTTTTATTAGTAATGGGGAGACCTTATTTTGTACCCCCATTTAGAACGAGGGCAATTTATTTTTATTTATTCTTGTTAATGCCAAAGTATTTTATTTTGCTTGTGCGTTACCCTCTGCTACGGAATAAGGGTAAATAGCTTATTGTGCTGTCGGTCTATCGGTTCATCTATCGGTCCAACAGTCTATCGGCCTATCAGTCTATCGGTTCGTCAGTCTATTAGTTCGTCAGTCTATCGGTCCGTCAGTCTATTAGTTCATCAGTCTATCGGTCTGACAAGCTATCGGTTCATCAGTCTATCGGTTCGTCAGTCTATCGGTCCATATATCCGTCGGCAAATCTAACAGTCAGTCTATCAATCCACACACTCCAGCTCTCAGCACCGTTTATCTATGCAAAAATATTCACAAAAACACATTCCCGTTAGGCGAGTCCAAAGAAGGATTTTAAAGATGCCGTGTCTGGTTGTAAAAGGTGTGTATGCAAAATATTACTGGTTACACACACACACACACACACACACACACACACACACACACACACACACACACACACACACTGATAGGGTGACAACGCTGTGTGTGACTGCAAGCATATTATCACAGTTAATTTATTTGCTTGTCGTGGTGTTCCTAGATACCTTAGTCACTAGTAAAATGTATTAATCTATTTATCTATCCATCTATCTATCTGTCCGTCTGTTACCAATCTTTTCCTGATGCCGCCTCTCTCTCTCTCTCTCTCTCTCTCTCTCTCTCTCTCTCTCTCTCTCTCTCTCTCTCTCTCACTCTCCAACACATCAGCAAGAATCTACCTGCAGTTCACCTTTCAATCTCAATCCACCTTTTCTTATATACTCCTCAACGATCAATCCACTCATCCATCCCAAACCACCTGCCTAAAAATACTCCTTCCACTCCCAGTTCATCATTCCCTTCCAATCAAGGTAACCACATACACTCCTCAGTCAATCCATCCATCCTTCCATTCCAATCTTCAACATCTAGTCCTCCAATCCTCATCCATTCTATCCCAGCCTACCTTTCCAGGAAATCCTGTCAACTCAATCCTTCCATCTCAACCTGCCCCTCTACTTACTATAAAATTTTTCAATCCTTAACATACCTAAATCTGTATACTCCTCCACTCTCACTCCCTCCTGCTCCAATTTTCCACATACCTTCCTCAATCCCTCCATCTCTACCCACGACGCATCACCGTAAACACAGCCTCGCCATCACTCCATTCCATCACATCAACTCAACCGCTCCATCATTCTATCCCAATTCACCTTTCCTGTTATATATATATCCTTCAACCTAATCCCTCGACCTCAACCAATCCCAGTACCACATCACCATCAATCTAACTACAATCCATCATCCAAACCCAATCAACTTTTTCAGTTATACTCCCAAATTTTCAGTCTATTAATCCATGCCAAATTCACCTTTCCATACACACTAACTTTCATCCTGAAGCCTACCTTTCCATCCCAATCCAGCCTCCCACATACATCCCCTCAACCCAATCCCTACATCCCAATCCAGCATCCCCCACACATCCCAACAACCCTCCATCCCAATCCAGCCTCCCACATACATCCCCTCATCCCAATCCCTCCATCCCAATCCAACCTCCCACATACATCACCTCAACCCAATCCCTCCATCCCAATCCAGCCTCCCACATACATCCCCTCATCCCAATCCCTCCATCCCAATCCAACCTCCCACATACACCATATCAACACAATCCCTCCATCCCAGTCCAACCCCTCACATACATCCCTACCCAATCCCTCCATCCCAATCCAGCCTCCCAATCCCTCCATCCCAGCCTGTCCTCCCCTTAAGCAGTCCACCATTTCACCGCGAAAGAATGGGGTGGAATATATCAGGACGATGGAGTGATGAGCTTATTTCGCCATGACGGACAGAGGCTGGGGTCTGTAATCTGTATGGCTGCGAAATGAACCGGTTTTTGATGGGAGAGATAAGTGTGTGTGGGAGGCAGGTGAGGGTCAGGAGGTGTGGTCAGTTTTGTACCAGAGTCGTGAGGTGCTCTGTGCCCTACCTGCCTGAAGGACTCTATCGTACACACACCTGACTTTATGCTGACTCTTGCAAGCACATACACAGACATGCACACACATGGCTTTTTCATTTCATGTGTACACGCTTTCACACACACACACACACACACACACACACACACACACACACACACACACAGTCTCCCTCCTAAGTACGGGATATTATGATCTCGCTGTCACTCATAAATTTGTCGACAGTATATAATCTGCATGCATACACTCTCTCCCTGTGTGTGTGTGTGTGTGTGTGTGTGTGTGTGTGTGTGTGTGTGTGTGTGTGTGTGTGTGTGTGTGTGTGTGTGTGTGTGTGTGTGTGTGTGTGTGTGTGTGTGTGTGTGTGTGTGTGTGTCAGCATTTACTCCTTAACCTCCGACCTTTCATTCCTTACAGTATGGCACTTATTACTCCTCTCTCTCTCTCTCTCTCTCTCTCTCTCTCTCTCTCTCTCTCTCTCTCATCACTCACCCGTGCACACAAGCAGAGTCGTGGCTTTATGGGTGCAAATAACAGGGCGGGAGACTGCGTGACCCCTCTGAATAAAGACAAAATGGTGGATAAAGAATAAAGCGAAAAAGGGTGATGAAGGATAATGGGAATAAAGACGCGATAAAAATATAAAGGATGGATCTGAAGAAGGATAAAGAGACGGGAAGAAATAAATGGGAAGGGGAAATAAGAGGGGGAAGAGAGATGATGGACAGGACAGAAAATATATCACTGATTAATTTGAATAAGAAGAATATAAAAGATGGGAAAGGAAACAGAGAAGGATAAAAAATAAATAAATGCAGAGAAGAAAATAAGATGGACAGGATAAATATGTGAATAATTAATATGAAGAAGAATATGAAGAAGATAAAAGATAGAAGATTATAGAGAATAAAAAATAAATAAATAAATGAGAATAACAATAGGCATGATTAGTGTCAATCTGAATACGAAGAAAATAAATGAAGAGAAATAAGGAAGAATAAAAAATAAATGAGGATAAGTACATGAATGACTGATCTGAATAAGGATACAAATAAAATAAAAGATAGTAAGAGAAGCAAAAAATAAAAATAAAATCATAAAGGAGGGGATAAAAATATGAATCACTGATCTGAACTGGAAAAGAAAATGAGGATGGGAAGAGAAGATAAATGAGATGATAAACTGTATAAATAATGATAAAAAATAGAGAGAAAAAATAAGGGATAAGAAGGGAAAGGTAAACAGGATAAAGACAGAAGAGGAAAATGAAGGACAGGTAGGGAAATGAAAGAGGCTGATGTAAAAACGAGGAAAATAAGAGGATGAGAAATAAGAGGATACGAGTAAAAATGATGAAAGAAAATGAGAACAACGACAGGAAGAAGAAATTAAAGGTAGAGGAAGGGAAATAAAAGAGGAAATAGAGAAATAAAGATAAAGACACAATACAAGCAAAGAAGAAAAACAGGATAGGAGGGAAAACCAGGTACTATATAAATAATGATAAAAAAAAATCTAAACAGGAAGAAAGGAAGAAGGAAAAAGAACAGAAAATCAGAGAAGACAAAAATAACATGAAAAAATGAAGAATGGGAAGGGAAAAAACAGGAAAAAATATATACACTAATTCCCTCACTTTAAATACGTCTTTCCTTCTTCTTAGTTACCTGAAGACGAACCCCTTACTAAATGGAGAGTACAAGTCTGAACCCCTTACCAAATGGAGAGTACAGTTTGAACCCCTAACTATATGGAGGGTAAAAGTTTGAACCCCTTACTATATGGAGAGTAAAGTTTGAACCCCTTACTATATGGAGAGTACAAGTTTGAACCCCTTACTATATGGAGGGTACAAGTTTGAACCCCTTACTAAATGGAAAGTACAAGTTTGAACCCCTAACTATATGGAGAGTACAAGTTTGAACCCCTTACTAAATGGAGAGTACAAGTTTGAACCACTTACTATATGGAGAGTACAAGTTTGAACCCCTAACTATATGGAGAGTACAAATTTGAACCCCTTACTATATGGAGAGTACAAGTTTGAACCCCTAACTATATGGAGAGTACAAGTTTGAACCCCTAACTATACGGTGAGTACAAGTTTGAACCCCTTACTAAATAAAGAATAAAAGTTTGAACCCTCTACTAAAGAGAGAGTAAAGTTTGAACCCGTATCTATATGGTGAGTACAAGTTTGAACCCCTAACTATATGGCAAGTACAAGTTTGAACCCCTAACTAAATAAAGAATAATAGTCTGAACCCCTACTAAAGAGAGAGTAAAGTTTGAACCCCTTACTATATGGAGGGTAAAAGTTAGAGACCCACTACTGAAGCCACTCCAAAAGGCGCTCCCTCATGCACAGAACGAGCAGGCTAAAGGGAATAAATTACAGGCTGCTTAGAAAGTGGGTGTCCTTTCATCACACACACACACACACACACACACACACACACACACACACACACACACTTCACGAACGATATCATTATTCCCTCTCTCTCTCTCTCTCTCTCTCTTATATCCTTTCCTATTATGCCTTCTTCCTCGCATCTTTTTTCCCTTACCGTCCTCCTCCCTTGTTTCAGTTCCTTCTCTTTCTTCTTCTGTTTCAACTTTTTCATCTCATTCTCCTCCTCCTCCTCCTACTCCTCCTCCTCCTCCTCCTTCTTCTTCTTCTTCCTCCTCCTCCTCCTCCAACTTCTTCTACGACCACACAAATATACACATCCACGGAGATAATTATGGAGATAGTGAAAGTCTTTGCTGTGATTACCATGTGGGGAGAGCAAGACAGATCCTTCCCAGATTACTTCACCGGGTTCTCCTCCCTTGACTTTATCTCTCCTTGGTCTTGAGACTTAATTTGCTCCTTAGGAATTGGACTGGAATGCTTGAGTCTTCTTTGATTTTCTTCGAGTTTTCTTTTCTCATTTTCTTATTTGCTCTCCTGTCCTCTTTTTTCCCCTTCTCTTCTCTTCTCTCCTCTCTCTCTCTCTCTCTCTCTCTCTCTCTCTCTCTCTCTCTCTCTCTCTCTCTCTCATACGTATGCTCTTTCTACCATCACCACGACCACCAATACCACCATTACTGTTGTTGGTACTACTACTACTACTACTACTACTACTACTCTCTCTCTCTCGTGACCTAAGCTCTGGGATATAATTGCAACCTAATCCCATCAAAACTTACAACCCGGCTAGAACGAAAAGAAAAAATAAAGAAGAAAAAGAAAAAAAAAGTATACTCTCTGAAGACGATACACGACCACTTGAGAGAGAGAGAGAGAGAGAGAGAGAGAGAGAGAGAGAGAGAGAGAGAGAGAGAGAGAGGAAATATGTTAATCTCGAATCCTCATAATCGGAAACCTCTGAAATTCACCCCACTCACACGCACATGATACCCAATACGACGCACTCAATCCCCTCCAATTACCAGTCACCCCAGTCACAATCCCAGTACCCCTGTCACTACCCATCCCCTCCAATTACCAGTCACCCCAGTCACAGTGCTCCTAATACCCCAGTCACTACCCATCCCCTCCAATTACCAGTCACCCCAGTCACAGTGCTCCTAATATCCCCAGCCACTATCCATCCCCTCCAATTACCAGTCACCCCAGTCACAGTGCTCCTAATACTCCCAGTCACTACCCATCCCCTCCAATTACGTCACCCCAGTCGCAATCCTAATACCCCCAGTCACTACCCATCCCCTCCAATTACCAGTCACCCAAGTCACAGTGCTCCTAATACTCCCAGTCACTACCCTGCACCGGCGTTCCGTTACTGTCACACCACAACATCGCCACAAACTAACGAACGCATAAATTAAAGGCTTCGAGGTGACGCCTTCCACAGTCTCCTCTTCGCGCCACCTAACAATTTTGCTTTTGAGACTTATCTTTATCTTATTATTTGGTGCTAGAGGGGGACGCCTTCACGTGGTGGCACTGATATGGTCATAAAAAACGTTCCTCAGCTCCCTCCCTATAACTCAAGAGGAGGAAGGTGGACTGCAAAAAAAAGTAACTTCAATCTGCAGTCCGCTAGAGGCCTTACGAAATCTTACGACCCTGGGAGGTGTAACGTCTAAAATAAGTCGCTTGGGAAGAGGTGTTAGGAAGCCCCTGAAAGCATTTAGACCCCGGGAGCAAGTAGTGATACAAAGTTAATTACCTGGCACCTCACCTGTTCGTCCTCAGGGGCAAGGTGAGGGGAGGGGGGGGGCAAGGAAAAAAAGGAAGAAGACAGACCAGTTCATTCACACACCCACAATACAGACGAGGATAGTAGGGCGAAATAAACAAGATAAATCACTGAGGAAGAGATGTTAGGGATAATCCAGGGGCTCAAGTTAATTACCTAGCACCTCACCTGTCCGTCCCCATTGGCAAGGCGAGGGGTGGGCCAAGGCAAACAAGGAACAAGACAGCCCAATTCATCCACACACCCACACCTGTTGCCGCTAATTGGGACTCCACATGACTCGTTCAATTGAGATGCTGTTAATCCTTTCTTTTGCAATTATGACTATTTATTTATTTATGTATGTATGTATGTACGTATGAATGTATGTGTATGTACGTATGCATGTATGTATTAAGCATGTGTGTGTATGAATGTGTGTATGAATATATGTATGCATATGTACGTATGCATGTGTATGTATGTATGTATATGTACGTATGCATGTGTATGTATGTATGTATATGTACGTAGGCATGTATGTATATGTATGTATCTATGTATGTGTATGTATGAATGTTTGTATTTATCTATTTATTTATTTACTGCTTCCAGACGATTTTAAGTCAGCTGAGGAAATGGCAGGTATTGAACGGTTAAGAAATTACCTCCATTCAGCTTTCAATACCTTTTTTTTATTATTATTATTGTGTAAACCAAGACAATAATTACAATACGGCTAAGACAAACCCCTCGTGGAGAAAGGTTAAAACATTCTATAAATTTAACTTCAATACGTCTGAGCTGCTCAAAAAGATGTATTCATGATCTTTATAATTTTTCGGCACCCGTCTCTCTCTTTTGACAAGGATAGAAGATTTTGTTTACTTGGGAGACATGCGATGCGTTAAGAGACTATGAATATTAACTCAAGAGCAAGGAAATTGTGCTTGATTAATTTCAGGTTAGTCGTGCACCTATCAGTTTATCGATCTATCTATCTATCCACATATCTATCAGCCTGTCTATCTATCTATCTATACACAAATACACAGGTAGGTAGGTAGGCACGTAGGTCGGGAGTCAAAGAATTATACAGATAGACCAAAAGGTGGGTGACTAGGTAAAGAGTGAGAGTGGTTGGTAGGTAGGTAGGTAGGTAGGTAGACATAGATAGATAGATAGACAGATAATACTCCAAGCTTCAGCTATCCTTGCCTTATACTGCCAGGTAAACAAACTTGGCAGATTGTAAGCCTCTTATTTCCTGGCAGGTAATTAATCAAGTTCAGGTGTTGCTTAGGCTCCTCTCTCTCTCTCTCTCTCTCTCTCTCTCTCTCTCTCTCTCTCTCTCTCTCTCTCTCGCTCTCTCAACTGACTTATCTCTGTCTAATCATCCATCCATCTATCTATCAACATATCTATTTATCGATTCTCTCATGACAAACCTCGCTGGCCTCTTTCACTATTTCCTAACCAACGTCTCTCTCTCTGTCTCTCTATCTGTCTCTCTCTCTCTCTCTCTCTCTCTCTCTCTCCCCCTCATTAACTGGTACACGCCCTCCAAATCACCACCACCAC
Source organism: Coenobita brevimanus (assembly GCF_032717465.1). NCBI lineage: Eukaryota > Metazoa > Arthropoda > Malacostraca > Decapoda > Coenobitidae > Coenobita > Coenobita brevimanus. The sequence goes on along the minus strand of NC_136999.1, from coordinate 3,881,130 downwards.
CATCATATCTGACAAGAATTAATAGCACTGAAACTCGATATCATATTCTTAAATGGAGCTCAAGCGATGCATGAAACTGAGAGCACGCATGACACACGGTGCTCATAATTCACCTGCACCCACGCACGCACGCAAACACCCACCCACGCACACACATACATACATACCAAACACACACAAAACGCACATACACACCTCACACTCACAGATACGCTTTGGTAGGGGAAAAACACACAAGTAAACATCAAGCACATAATTATAACCACTCAATAAATTCGAATAGCAGAAAATTAATGTCTTACTGATATGGATAATATTACAAATCCCTTAAAAGGATAACCAAATCTTATCAAAACGCCTTATCACTTGTTATTTATCATCTCCACGACAGAGGATGGATTTGCAATGAATTATGACACAGCTGCTCCGAGCCAGAGGGGCGACCGTGCATTTTGTTTATTTTCGGGAATTAGTTGTTAAATTTTGACTTGGCTAATTATACAATGGTAAAATTATACTTAAATGCATTTTATTGTTTATCTTGAAAGTGCTAGCCAAGACGATCAAAAGGGTGGTAAATATCATCATCATCATCATCATCATCCGGACCTCCTTTCCCACCCACGGGCAGGGTGAGGGGTATATATGACATGTTTTAAGTATATTACAGTTTGGTAATTAGATGTCAAAGCAAATAAGCAAAATGCACTGTCGCCCCTGTGGCTCGGAGCGCCTCAATTATAACCTTGCGAAGCACTGCCCTTATTACTGTACTCTGATCTTTAGACACTATCAATAAACTTCAGGTAAACTTTCTGCAATGAAGGGGTTAATAAAGGCTATGTCTAACCCCCTCAGTTGAAATACCTACATAACCACCCCCCCCAAAAAAAAAAAAAAAAAAAACTGGCATCATGAAAGAAATAAAAAAGCTATCGTGTTTATGGAGCCAAGATGGAAACGACCTGACAAGGGAAGGATTAGGAAAAAAAAAAAACGAAGAAAGAAAGAAAAGGGAAGTAGCCATGATTAAGAAAAATAAAAGAGAGAGAAAGAAAAGGGAAGTAGCCACGATTAAGAAAAAGAAAGAAAGATAAGGGAAGTAGCTATGATCAAGAAAAAAAAAGGAAGAATAGGGAAGTAGCCATGATTCCCCCCCCACCCCCACCTCTACCTCTGGCGACCCCCCAGCCCAGGCAGAACACCGCCATCTGCAGAACACGATACTCATACTTCTCCCCCCTCCCCTCTACCCAATCTGCTCTCCCCCCTCACCACGTCCTCCCCACACTCCTTCGCCCCCTTCCACCCCTGCCTACTGTCCCCTAAACCCCTCTTCTATATCTCATTCCCCCCCCTCACCTCTCATCCCCCACCCACCACTCACGCCCTTACCCCTTTCATCCTCATCTTCCCTTACACCCCTCATCCTTAATCACCACACATCTTCCAATCCGACCCCTTATCCTCATCCTTCATCCCTCCCATTTTCCCACAGCGATATCTGCAGAACACAGAACTCGTGCGTCTCCCCTCCCCACTCCCCTCACCCCTCTCCCCAAAGTATACCACTCATCGCCCCATCTACCTCTCCTTCCCTCTTTCGTTTCTCACTCCTCTCCCATCCCTCTCCTCTCCCAAGCGCTCATTTTCCCCTCCATCCCTCACCTCTCCCGACCTCCAATATCCCTCCACAACTCATCTCTCCCTCCCCTGCCCTTCCCCTCCTCCCTACCTCCCCCCCCCCTGTCATCCATCTGGGGCTAACACGCATCCAGGTCATCCATCAAGAGGCGGGTGAACAAAACGCCCCATCATCCATTACCAGGCTTGGACTGTCGGTAGGAGCGTCTCACCTAATTCTACCCATCATCACTCACCCTTCTGCTAGGATGGTGGGGCCTGGGGAAGTCCTACGGGGTCCTACTGGGGTCTTACGAGGTCCTACTGTGGTCTTCCGGGGTCTTACCGGGGTTGAAGGGGGTCCTACTGGGGTCCAAGAGGGTCCTACAGGGATATTATAAGAAGACCAACTTCAGTCCAACAGGGTCTTACGGGCCTTCCTGGAATTTTACGGGGTCTTACTAGGTCCTACGGGGTCTTACAAGGGTCCTACGGGGTCTTACAAGGGTCCTACGGGGTCTTACTGGGTCCTACGGGGTCTTACAGGGGTTTTGCGGGGTCTTACAGGGGTCATACGGGTCCTATAGCAAGTTCCCTCACTCAAGCACTGCCACTCGCCCAGGGAAAGAACCCATAATGAGAGCAAAAACATCAGAAATTTAACAATCGAATATTAATTGTAATCCTACGGAGGTGCTACAGTTACTCCCTTTACATCCACCAACTTGCGATTCATCCAGGAATAGTGGGATATATCAAGGTTTAAACTAGCATAAAATCATCATCATCATCCAGACATCCCTTCCCACTCCCATCTCCAACTACTCCGCTTTCTTCTCAGCATACACACACTTTCCCTCCCTCCTCTTCTCCCTACCTTCCCTCCTTTCCTTCCCTCCTTTTCTCCTTTCCCTCCCACCTACTCTCCCTTTCCTTCTTGACGGTCACTTCCTTCAGGTTACCTAGATTTCCCTTAAGACGGTAGACAACCCTTTACATCTTACCCTTTCCTTCTTAGTTTCTTCCCCTCAAGATCTTCCCTGTCTCTATTCTGTTTATTCTTACCTGAGAGAGAGAGAGAGAGAGAGAGAGAGAGAGAGAGAATCTTCCCTTTTTCTATTCTTCTGCTTATTCTTACCTGTGTGTGTGTGTGTGTGTGTGTGTGTGTGTGTGTGCGTGTGTCTGTGTGTGTGTGTGTGTGTGTGTGTGTGTGAGAGAGAGAGGGAGGGAGAGAGAGAGAGAGAGAGAGAGAGAGAGGAAGGGGGGGGGGACTGCTTAAAAATTCCTCAGTGAACTCAACTCTTTCTCTGCGATGGGAGGGTCAATAGCAGAGCCCCGGGGCAGAGCATATTTACACATCATCATATCAGCGGTGGCGGATGCTCTTCCTTGGCTGCCTTCGAGCGTCTACGCGCACGCACATGGACGCAGCTACATACATACATACATACAAACATACATACACTTGCATATGCTGTACTCTCTCTCTCTCTC
>NC_136999.1:3855513-3873013 GCF_032717465.1 Coenobita brevimanus | reverse complement strand
GCAAACCACCCTCGCCTTAAGCCACCCACAAAGCCTACTATTTTTTTTAGCCAACTCCATCTCTTCCTTCTGTCAAATCTACATTCTCGTTAACCCCTTCGGCTCTCCTGTGTCTTCCCTATGCTGAGGAAAATCGTCTGGAGATAGCAGGAAACTCTAATAATCTTTCCTTCTTCCTCCTCCTCCTCCTCCTCTTCTTCTTCTTAACAACGCCACCTCTTAAGCCAAATCTATATTCTCGTTCACCTCTTCTGCCCGTCTATGTGCTTCTTAAGATGAAAAAAATCGTCTGGCCCAAGTAGAATGAATGAAAAAAATCGTTCTGAAGGGCTAAACTTTTACTGCCTCAGGGGGTCTTTCCTGCGCTAAATGAAATCGCCAATCTTTACCCTAAAAAGGAGGGAGGGAGAGAGAGAGAGAGAGAGAAAGAGAGAGAAATTACCCCATCTACCCGTGGTCATCTTTCCCAAACTCATCAAAATATTTACCTGTTAACCACAATATAATGCAAAACGCGTCCTCGGACAGAAAGGGTTAATAGGTAGGGTAAGGAGGACGCCAGCAGACCCCCCCCCCTCCCCTTCCAGCAACGAGGGAGGGTATCAGTGGTAACGGGGTAATAGCGTGGAATTACCCCGCCAGGATACTAGTAACGATGAGGTGCGTGGAGAGCAGAGAACTGAATCAGACAGCTTGCAAACAACGACCTTATATCTATACTCCTTTCACATTGACTTGCCCCAGATCTGTGTCCTTTTGCAGCTTATCTGACATACCTAAAATAATAATAATAATAATAATAATAATAATAATAATAATAACAACGTGGCTCCACAGTCTCCCCACAGCACTTCTTCCTGACTAGCATCATATTCTTGTGTTAATCTACTGTAACAACTCAGGATTCGAGATGGAGAGATGGTAGTTTAAGCCAAGTTGGAGTAAATGGAGTATAGTGAATGGAAAGGTGAGGGAATGGGGAAATCTGGTGAGAATTATTGCTATGCCCACACTTATAAATACACCTACACCTGTTCTACACCTACGCCTGAATTCATATATGTATCAAAATGTATGAAATCTCCTCTTCATTCCACTTCATTTCCTCTTCACTTCACTCCCTCCTTCATTTCATTCCTTCCTCATTTCACCTCATTTCATTTTCTTTATTTTTTTCACCTCATTTCTACATCTTTTTAACTCATCTTCACTTCTCATCTCATTCCACATTTCCTCTCTTCACTTCATATGAGCTCTTCATTTTCTCTCCACTCCAATTGTCTTCATTTCACCTCATTCCCCCTTCGCTTCTCATAATGTACTTTCTGTAGACTTTAATTCTGGTCATTTCACTTCAGTTCTTCACTTTTCGTTTTCTCGTTTCACTGCATTTCCTCTTCACATCTCTTCAATCACTCCTCTTCTTCCACCGTCTTCGCCATTTCACTTCACTTCCTGTTCATTTCACTCCTCATTCTCCAGCGTTTTCTCATTTCACTTAATATCCAAGTCACTTCACTTCATTCACACCTCGTTGCTCTTCATTCCACATCATTCCTTCTTCATTTTACAACTGCTCTTCATTTCACTTCATTTCTCTCTCTCTCTCTCTCTCTCTCACACACACACACACACACACACACACACACACACACACACACAAAACCATTCAGCTAGCCCCTCCATCCATTCAATTTTTTTCCATTTCCCTTATTCATTTCTCTCTCTCTCTCTCTCTCTCTCTCTCTCTCTCTCTCTCTTCCCTCCGGTGCCTCTCCCCAGCATTAGTCTCGGTCTGTTGAATGTAGGAGAGGTCACCAGGCACTCGTACGGCTGGCTTCTACCCCGCGGGTCACACTATTCCAGCCTCCACCTTCACCGTCTACCTCCACTCCCTCTCCCCTCTCCCTTTCCCCTCCCCTTTCCCTCTCTCTACCCTTTCTACTACTTCCACCTCCTCTATTTCTCCCCTCTCCACTTCCCCTCCCCCTCCACCTCCTCTACCGCTCCCCTCTCACCTTCCCCTCCCCCTCCACCTCCTCTACTCCTCCTCTCTTCCCTTCCTCTCCCCCTCTCCCTCCCTCTACACTACGTTTTTTACTGCTTCCACTTCCTCTCCTTCTCCCCTCTCCCCTTACCTCCTCCCCACTCCCTATACTATACTCCTTTTACTCTAACTTGGTCTAAAACTTTCTTCTCTCCATCTTCAGTAAAGACTTGTAAAACTGATTAAAACTAGAATATAATGCTAGTCACAAAGAAGTGCTATGGGAAAAGGACGCAGAATCAAAGTATAGTCTCTTCTGCCATTAAGATACATATAATAAGCAACAAATAAATAAATAAATAAATAAATATAAGCCAAGTTAATGTAAAAGCAGTACACTAATTCCTCCCCTCAATGCCCTTCCAATTCCCCTCCCCATTCCCCTCAACTCCCCTCCTCACTGTCCTGGTACTTTCCCCTCCCCACTTCCCCTCTCTCCCCACCCCTTCCCCTTTCCATCCAAATCTCCCTATCTCTCCCTCCCCTCCCCTCTCCCCAACATAATTCTCCCTATATTAACTTCCTCTCATACTTGTCTCTAATCTTCTCTATATTCATCTTATTTTCTCTCCTAGTCATGAATAGATCACCTTTATGATATTAGAAGACCAAGTTTGTATATCTCTCTTGCATTACATAAAAAATGATAGCAACCTCAAGGAACATTATCTTTTTTTTCAGTCAACGCTGCTGTCACTATCATTTCATGTCCACTCACTGATTTTCTCTCTCTTTCCCATCATATCCTCCTTCCTCCTTCTATCTGTCATTTCCATAACTCCTCTGTATCACTCATCACATCCTCCTCTTGTACTTACACTACTGTCATCACGTTCACCACTGACTCATCACCCTCATCACTAACTCACTCGTTCCCTCAGTTACTTTGTTTTCATGTTCATCACTTTCGCCATCACTTTCACCCTCATCACTTCTCTTGCCTTGCTCTCTCACTCATTACCTTTGTATTTCATCACTCCTCTGCCAGCATCATCACCGTTTCCTCTCACCTTATCTTTTTCCTTCATCTAATCTCCGTGTTACTTTTATTTTTCATTTTCATTACCCTCTTTACCACAATCTTTACCACTTTCACTCACCACTCCCTCAAAATCCTTACACATTAACTCTCTCTCTCTCTCTCTCTTTCACTACCCTTCCTCAGAGAACTTGACACAGGCACTAAAAATCTGTCTCTTCTCTTTCCACTTTCCTTGTCGTTCTTATCACTTACCGTTCACTGACCCTCCTCCTCTCTCTCTCTCTCTCTCTTATTCTGTCAACGTCTCCATCATCAACAAACACCACTTCTCCCTTCACCGTCATTTCATCATCATTACTCTCCTCATATTCATCATTGTCCTTCATCACCACTCATTTCCTGTCACTTTTCATCTGTCTACATCACTATCATCATCGTCAAAGCTCAACTAAATCCTCACCATCTTCTTTGCTCACCATTCCCTTCATACGCCCTCATGTCTCACTCATTTCCTTTTGTCACCATCACTGGCTTCACTACTCTCCTCCCCTTCATACACCACTCCCTTCATCTTCCCTATCTCTGAATTCCTTACTATACGCGTTTTACTCACCGTTTACTCATTTCCCCCCCCCTCCCACCGACAAAGCTTTCGTCAACACCCTCCCCTTCACTTACCCCTCCCTTTATCCTCCCTCATCTAAAAAAATCCTCCACACTTCCACTTCTACTCATAATTTCTTCATTTCCCTCCCTCCTGTAACCACCAACACTATCCTCACCACCCTCCTCCTCACTCACCACTCCCTTCACCCCCCCCCCCTCATCTAAAAAATCCTCCATATTTCCACTTCTACTTAGTTTTTTTTCCCTGTCACCATCCTCACCAACCTCCTCCTCATTCACCACTCCCTTCATCCTCCCTCATCTCAATAATCCTCCATATTTCCATTTCTACTTTAGTATTTTTTTCCCCGTCATCATCCTCACCACTCTCCTCCTCACTCACCACTCCCTTCACCCCCCCTCATCTAAAAAATCCTCCATATTTCCACTTAGTCACCACTCTCCTCCTCACTCACCACTCCCTTCACCCCTCCCACATAACTCCTAGGAATCCTCGCAATCAGTGGCCCTTCATCTCGTCGATCTCTGCAAGGCCTCAGCACTGTGGCACCTCAACACAAAAACCCGGGCAATTAAGAGCAGCGGTGCCCGTGGCTTGGAGTCCTGTACCGAGACCCATTTAGGACGCCAAAAGGGGGCCCTCCACTAGCCACCACAAGGAAACCAGCCTCAGAGGAAGGGCTCTGGTGTGGAGGGGAAGTTAGACACGCTTGACTTCGTTCCTGTTAGATGTGGAGGGGACGTTAGACACGCTTGACCTAGTTCCTGTTAGATGTGGAGGGGACGTTAGACGAGCTTGACTTTGTTCCTGTTAGATGTGGAGAAGTTAGACACGCTTGACTTTGTTCCTGTTAGATGTGGAGGGGAAGTTAGACGCGCTTGACTTTGTTCCTGTTAGATGTGGAGAAGTTAGACACGCTTGACTTTGTTCCTGTTTGATGTGGAGGGGAAGTTAGACAAGCCTGACTTTGTTCCTGTTTGATGTGGAAGGGAAGTTAGACACGCTTGACTTTGTTCCTGTTAGATGTGGAGAAGTTAGACACGCTTGACTTTGTTCCTGTTTGATGTGGAGGGGAAGGTAGAGGCGCTTGACTTTGTTTCTGTTAGATGTTAAAAGTTAGACACGCTTGACTTTGTTCCTGTTAGATGTGGAGAAGTTAGACACGCTTGACTTTGTTCCTGTTAGATGTGGAGAAGTTAGACACGCTTGACTTTGTTCCTGTTAGATGTGGAGAAGTTAGACACGCTTGACTTTGTTCCTGTTAGATGTGGAGAAGTTAGACACGCTTGACTTTGTTCCTGTTTGATGTGGAGGGGAAGGTAGAGGCGCTTGACTTTGTTTCTGTTAGATGTTAAAAGTTAGACACGCTTGACTTTGTTCCTGTTAGATGTGGAGAAGTTAGACAAGCTTGACTTTGATCCTGTTAGATGTGAAGTTAGACACGCTTGACTTTGTTCCTGTTAGATGTGGAGGGGAAGTTAGACGCCCTTGACCTAGATCCTATTAAAGGCCTCTTCTCATTCGCTACGAGTGCTTGGAATCTGCGTGGGATCCGCTTGGCCCTTATCCCCTTCACTTCAAGAGGTTTCCCTGTGATAAATAAAACCGTACATTCACAGTTCCTTCTTGGGATAGAGGAGTTAATAGCCAGAGCGTCAGTGAGTCCAAACGCGTTCTGTCAGGTTTGTGTTCAAGAAGGAGCAGAACACAGCCATACAGCCACTCATTTCAGCACATCCTTCAGCCACGCTCAGCAATTAGCACCGCACACCCAGTTCAGGTCGGTCTGAAGCACTGCAACTCATTAGATGTACTGTTTCCCAAATTCGTTCACTTATATTCACTTCATCCCTCCCTCCTACTTTCCCACAAATGTTCATCACGACTTTCCCCGTAATTTTTCCATAATTTGGTGGACAGACAGACAGACAGACAGGTAGAGGTAAAAACATAACCTGTCCATCCTGAGTGGCGGAGGTAATCAAAACACCAGAGTAGACAGATGTGGAAATCAGGAAACTTAAGTGTGTTCGTGGTCTATGCAAAAATGCTGTATGGACAAGTAGGGGACGCTTTTGATTGATTGAGAGAGAGAGAGAGAGAGAGAGAGAGAGAGAGAGAGAGAGAGAGAAAGTGGGGGGGTCCTAAATCCTACATCAAAACTACATCAATGCGTCTAAATTTATAAATACAATCAATTTTAAGGACCATTATATAACCTGACGCAAAATGATGGCTAAGAGACACGACATTCCAGAAGGGGGAAAATAAACTCGTTTCCAATGAACTCAATAATTTTTCTGGGGGCAAAAAAAAAAGGGGGGGGGAGGAAAAAAAACACACACAACGCGTCAGTGGCGGAACAAAGGGATAAAAAATGCTGATAACGATAAAAATGTGACCAGGAGGGTAGGAAGGCCAACCCCCACTACGTTAAACAGTATTTTAGTCACAGCTGTGCTATAACAACCCACACCTCCCTCTTCCACCAACCACCTCCACTGTTCCACCTGCCATTACATCATATCTGTAACTCCTATTTCAGTGGTAGGTGGGCCATCATCCACTCACTTGATGCAGTGCTGCCTACTTCCACTCTGCTTTCCTTTTCGGGTGACTTTACAGTGAGTGACAAGCCAAATGGTTTACAGCGCTGGGTGGTAACCATATAACCAACCCATAAGTGTTCCCCAGGCGTCAACAAGTGGGTTGGCGGAGGGTTAGTGCCCCTCCCCTTAAAACAACTAACTCAAAGACAAACGGCCACCGCTTACGAGATTATCCCGTCTGACTATAGATGGACAGATAGAACTCTACTTACTTCACGCACCACACTATCAAAACATAGGCAATCTTTCAACATAACCTCAACCAAAGACCTCCGGGAGCGACCTGTTGTAGTGGCCGAGTTCCTACAGTCCGCTGGGTTCACGTCGAGATGAACCTGGAGTGGCAATAACAACAAGAACAACAACAATACCAACAACAACAACAATACACACAAACAACAAACCAACAACAACAATAAACAAACAACAAATCAACAACAACAATACACACAAACAACAAATCAACAACAACAACAATACCAACAACACACACAAACAACAAACCAACACCAACAACAATACCAACAACAATACACACAAACAACAAACCAACAACAACAACAATACACACAAACAACAAACCAACAACAACAACAATACACAAACAACAAACCAACAACTACAACAATACCAACAACAACAATGCACACAAACAACAAACACAACCTCTATTGCAATGGAATCACGAGGCTCAAGTTTAAAATACATCAAAGGGAAATTTTTACCTTATGAAAAAAAAAAATGAATATCTGAGGTAGGACGGAAAGGTAGAGCACACCACAAGAGACGGATGAAGGGTCAAATTTCACCATAAGACTACATTAAACGACAATGTTTTTCTATCTATCTATCTACTGCCAGACGCCTTAATCCCGTAAGGGGTGGCCACAAACAAATCGCCTCCATGTCGCCCTGTCCCCCGCCATTTCATTGCTCTGCGCCCCAATGTTTTTCAAAATAATAATAATAATAACAATAATAATAATAATAATAATAATAATAATTCACCTTATCTCTACGAAAATCCAGAGATATCCATGATGGCCAAGTTCTGTTTAAGTCTACAAAATACTGACAAGCAATGTGCGATAATGTAATTCTTTTAGTCACCATCAAAAAAAAAAAAAAAAAAATCTACCTACCTACAGCCAGAAAACTAATAATAATAAAATAAAGAGTAAAAACCACCAAAATCTACCCCTCCCAAACCTACCAGACGTCACACGGGATTACACCTTCAAGGTAAATCATTTTTCACCTTAAGTTTACAAGAATCTTAAGGTACTGCATACGAGAAGGCTTATTTGGGCTACAAGGTAATTCATGATAGTCTACTACACTATTATTCATTCCACTGGTATCCTATCTTAAAAATAAATAAATAAGGGAAATACAAGAGAACGTATATATATATATGTCTTCAATTCCCGTACCACGACCAGCAGTCCCCACCCCGCACCACTAGGCCACCGTTAGAGCATCGTGTACCTCTCGATCTGTACCGTAATACTGCAGTGAAGCCTGAGGTACCTGCCACGTCACTCTCCTGCATCTCTCGCAAAGTTGTCGTAAAAGAGAGAGAGAGAGAGAGAGAGAGAGAGAGAGAGATCCTTATAATTATTCGTAAAGGATGAGTGCTATTCTACCCTTGCACTGACTCTAAATCCTTCTTTATATTGCAAAACGGACCAAAGGCAGAAATATCGACTTTGATGTCAACCCCTGGCTACCACTACCACCGCCCCCACAATCATCACCACCACCACCGCCACATAACCACCACTACCAAACTAACACCATTACTACCGCTACCACCAACACCATCCCCACTGCCATCACTACCACTACTACCATTCCCACTCCCATTACGTCAACATGGAGTGGACGTCTGAAAATCCTGATCCTATAAACGCGCCAGTATTCAATTTTTTTCCCTGCCACTCAATTATAGCGTTGGAGGTGGAACAGCCAGGTAGCGGCCACCTCTCTTCCACCTGTACATCCACCCTGAAGGCTAGGTCACTCCACCGTCCACACTTCCACCTGCTCGGACCCCAAACCTGCCACCTCGAAAGATGCTAGGGGGAGGAGTAAGAGAAAGATTGATGATGATGATGATGATGATGATGATGATGGTCCCAGGTTAATCAGAAATGTGAACTCTATGACCTCGTCCCAGGTCTTTCTCGGTCTGCCTCTCGCAATCCTTCCCCCAACGTTCACACTTCTCACTTTCTGCACCCAACTGTCATCCCCCCATGCTCTCCACATGCCCAAACCATCTCAGTCGACCTCTCCTCATCACAACACAAATACAATACAGCCCCATCCATCCTCTTAGCTCTTCCACCAACGAGAGAATCAAAAACCTCTATGTTCAATTAATCTGGTCCACTAAAATATTGTTAAGATTTGTAGAATATCACTAAATTATTAAACCCTGTAAATAAAAAAAAAAATGGATAAAATCTAACTCCACTGTCCCTTGAAATATTGTGCAAGGAAAATGTAACCCTCTCTCTCTCTCTCTCTCTCTCTCTCTCTCTCTGATTCCCAAGTTTTTTCCTGATCCCTTCCTATGACATCGCTCCTTCCATCTCTCTTCCTAAACCTGTTCACGTCATGCACTATAACTTTTTTTTTTTTTCTATTTCTTTCCTTCTCTCTCTACTTCCTCAATCTTTTCCTTGCATCATGTTTCTTTACCACGATAAAATGGACTAATCTTTTTTTTAATCTTTCTCGCTTGCTATCTTTTTCTTTCAAATTTCCTGTTTCTTAAATCTTCTCTTCTTGTTTGTTTCGTGTGTGTGTGTGTGTGTGTGTGTGTGTGTGTGTGTGTGTGTGTGTGTGTGTGTGTGTGTGTGTGTGTGTGTGTGTGTGTGTGTGTGTGTGTGCAAACCCATATCATCCCCGTGAGGCGTAGGGGGACGGGACTAGCCTAATACAAATTATAAATGGCACATCCACGCACTTGGTACTTTTGTAAAATCGAAAAAAATAAAATAAATACCTGGCTGCCTAAAAGGGACTCGAATCAATGGACGTGAGGTAATTTTTCACCCTGACAAGGATCCTAGACCACTTGACCACCAGGCGTCTTGTGGAATAAAAAGAAACAAAACATGCACTCACCACTACGCCCTTCTCACCTCTAGGCACCTGGACTCACCTGTAATAATAATAATAATAATAATAATAAAATCATCTTCATCATCATCCATGTGAGAGAGAGAGAGAGAGAGAGAGAGAGAGAGAGAGAGAGAGAGAGAGAGAGAGAGCACTGTTGTGGTCTTTGACAAAATATCAAGCTTATAAATGACCTCTCTCTCTCTCTCTCTCTCTCTCTCTCTCTCTCTCTCATTCCCCGTTACTATTTCCCGATCCCTTCCTGTCACAATGCATCAGTAAATAAACAAAACATTGGACATACGGAAGTGGGGGAGCAAATGTGTAGTTCAAGAGGGGAGGAGTCACCCCCTACCCCCTTCGATACCCCCTCTCCCCCACTTAATCACTACCACCCCCACCCATCCACCCTGCTTCACTCTATCCACACTTTCACAAACAACCCTTCCCATCCCCAAGTCCACCCAGACCACCACCGCAAATACCTCCACCCATCAACCCACTAGCCTACCCCACTCTGCCTCCACCAACACAAGCACCCCCACCCATCCACCACTCTACCCTGATCCTCATCGTCCACCGCCACAATTAAGTATGCGGTTGTGGCAATAAATCAAGCACACAGTTGTCGAATAAATTACACTCTCAAACCTAATTAGCTTCGGTAAATCACACAATATTGCCTGTCCATATTTTTTCTTTATTAAATTACATAGGTTTTCTTTTTTAATAGACTCACTAAAGGACACTGCTTCATTTTTTATGCTAATTCTCCTTTACAGATAGATAGATAGATGGATAGATAGATAAAATTCTCCTTAATTACACTTTATTTGATGGATTTTCTTTTCAATATTCCTCCGTCACTGTTTCTTATCCAGCATATTTTCTCACTAAATAACATGGATTTCCTTTTCATTACCTTTATTCCTATTAAATGTAACTATGTCCATTAAATCATAATTCTTTACTAAACAACACTGATTCTTTTCTCCTCATCTCTTCGAAAGCTGTAATCAAATCTATCAGCTTTTTAGTTTATTTTTTATTGTGTGTGTGTGTGTGTGTGTGTGTGTGTGTGTGTGTGTGTGTGTGTGTGTGTGTGTGTGTGTGTGTGTGTGTGTGTGTTTGCGCGCGCGCGTGCGTGTGTGTTTTAATAGGGTAAATAGAGTACACGCGCCGTAGCTGTTGGGCATTCGCGCTTGGTTCCCCCGTCAGCTACACAACACCACACAGCAACACAGCACATGAGAGCACAACACAACAAACACAGAACAATACACAAAACAACGCAAAATAAACAGCGGCACGGGAAATGACATACAGCAAAACGCAAAGAGTATCACGGAGAAGAGCGCAAAACAACACAGAAAAACAGGCAGAGTAAAGCAAAACATATCAAAGCAACACACACTCAAAACATAAACAGAAAAAAGCAACACAGATCAAAGCAACACATGGAGCAAGGCAACACAGATCCAGGAAAACACACAACAAAGCAATACAGATCAAAGGAAACGCATAAAAAAAAGAAAGAAAAGAAAGAAAACTGAAACATACAACATCGTATAGCAAACTCTTGATGTCGAACCTAAACAATTTAACAAAACATTTTACAGCAGCACAACATACAGCACAACGCAACGCATGATACAGCACAACACAAATATAGGGCACCACAATCCAACACATCACAGCACAAAAACAAAAAAAAAAAACAGGTAAAACAAGCACACCACACACAAGGGAAAAAAAACGCCACGACACAAACACTCCGCATTCCAAGCTTCATACTTTAATAACAAAATGCACTACACACACACACACACACACACACACACACACACACACACACACACACACACACACACACACACACACACACACACACACAACAAGCTTCTTACAAAGAGCTCATCGTATTACCAAACCACACCAGTTTGCTCTCTCGTGGTTGGACAGGGAATCCATCTCGGCTTAAGGGTATGAAAACTACACGAGTACCCCCTTTCTCCCCCCCCCCAACCCTCTCTCTCTCTCTCTCTCTCTCTCTCTGTTGTACCGTGTTAATGCCCTTCTGTTCTGCGCTGTACCGTTTTTCCTTCTATCGTACCGTTTTCTTTGTTGTACCATGTTCCCTGTTCAGCTTGTTTTTAGTTCCTTCTTGTTCTCTGTTGTACCGTGTTCTCGCTACTGTTATTCCCGTTGTACCGTGTTCTCTGCTCTATCTATCTATCTATCTATCTCCTCTCCTTCCTTCCTTCCCCACCACTCTTGGTTCTCCCTTCCCCACCTCTCTTCTTTCCCTCTCCTCTCCTCTCCCTCCTTCCTTCCTCATCACTTCTGGTTCTCCCCTCCCCACCTCTCCCCTCCTCACCCTCTCCTCTCCCCTCCCTCCTTCCTTCCTTCCTCATCACTTCTGGTTCTCCCCTCCCCACCTCTCCCCTCCTCACCCTCTCCTCTCCCCTCCCTCCTTCCTTCCTTCCTCACCACTTCTGGTTCTCCCCTCCCCACCTCTCCTTTCCCATCCCTCTCCTCTCCTTCCTTCCTTCTTTCTTTCCTTCCCTCCTTCCTTACTTACTACCCACTGCCCTACACTGTTCTCTGTTAGTGGTACTCATAACAAAATACTTTTCAATTCTGTTCTCTCAGCTTAACTGGTGAACAAACAGTGGGGCAGAGAGAGAACAACAAACCCATTTTTCATTCCCGTATTCTCCATTTTCTTGCGATCCTCCAAACTACAAAATAAAGGGTGATCCCGAAATAGCACTCCACTAGAAACTTACACGGCCGTATCTTATGTTGTGGGGACGGCTCATGTTGCTGGTGTGGGCGTGGGTGTGGCAGTGGGACTAGGAAATGAATGTATGAAGCAGGTTAGGCATTGATGGCGTTGCGCCGTTCCACCACACACAAAAGAAATCGCCCTTCAGAGTGGAAGAGAAGTGTTATATATGAACCACCCTCTTATCCAATCCCATATGCTCAACTACCACATAAACAGGGGTTACGAAAGGTCAAGATGTCCACTTATCATCGTAGTGTTTTCCGTCCCCCTAAACTCGCGATGCCCCTCACTACAAAGCGTTGGGCTGCCTCGTATTCTTAGCTTAACTATCTCAGACGGGGATTAAGAGGAGGTCAAGATGCTCACTCTTCACCTCGCGTTTTCCTCATTCACTAACTTGGCCAGCTCTCAAGACTATCAATATTAAGTTACTGTGCATCACGGTCTTCTCGATTATGAACAACCCGGGGCGCTTCAAGAGGGTACCTGGCAGTCTCTTAAACCAACAAGATCATGAGCAAGTTATATTTCTAATCCAACGACCTGGCATACCCCGGGCACAGAAAGGTCATAATACTCACACTTCACTCCGTTATACTCTGTCTTTTATGATTCCCCGTATTAACTTCTTGGAGGAAAGCGGATCTCCTGGGTCGAATAAAATCGTCTGGAAGTAGCCATGATAAAAACAGTAACCCCTAACCAATATCATGTCCTCTGAACGATTAAATAGTGAACTCTAGAACAAAGAAATCTTAGTAATCTCAGTCTTATACTCTCACTCTAACTACAAAACAGCCTGAGAAGGGAAAGGTGAAGGTACTAAATCTTTCAGGCCCTGTACTTCATCTTCTTAAAACGCAAGGTACTCAAGACAGAAAAGTCCTGTGCTTCCTTATTTTGCCTACCGTATATTTAGAACGCAAAATAAAATACTGAGAAAGCTCTTATTATCATTATCCCCAAAATAAGCTGAACACACAAGGGCCAAGGTGCCAACTCCTCACGTTCCTGCACATCATCTTAAAACTCGAAGCACTCATGGAAGAAAAACGAAATACCGCAACACAATCCTTTCTTATTTTCACTACATATATGGAAGCTTAGAATAACTACTGAAAAAGCTCTTATTCTCTGCCCAACGACAGAACAAAACCTGAGCACACAAAGATCAAAGAACTCACTCTTCACGGACACGTATTACATCTTCCTACCATCGCAGTTTTTTTTTTTTTTTTTCATGTTCATTAACAGGTAGGGCTCAGGTGGTCTCAATTTTCACAGCCCAACTATCATCCTTAACCTGAGCAGAGAAAAGAAATGGTACCCCACTATTCACAGCCCCATACTCCATCTTATAACTCATGACCGTGCGAAAATAACACCAGACTACGCTTGTTCCACTGTCAACGATTCAAGCGCTCAAAAAAATAAATAAATAAATAAATAATAAAAAAAATACTGAGCCAACTCGTACTCTCCGCTTAACTACCTCAGCAATGGAAGGTCAAGCTATCCACTTTTTAGATCCTATACATCCTCTTCTTAAAACTCGGGGCGCTTAAAAAACAAAAATCCATCAAACTTCTCCATTTTAAACTCTCATTCTCAGTCCAGCTACACACCTGAACACACACAGGTTAAAGCATCCACTCTTCACATCCCTACCCTACATATCCTTTAAATCTCAAAACCTTAAAAGAAAACAACACCCCATTCTGCTTGTTCCACTGTCAACAATAATTCTGGCACTGAAACCTCCAAAATACTGGGCATTCTCGTGTTCTCAGTCTAATTACAAGGCATAAACAGGGCACAGAGCGAAACCTGAGCACACAAAGGTCAAGGTATCGCAGCCCAATCTCGTATTCTCAGTAACTACGATGCATAAACAGAACACAGAGCGTAACCTGAGCACACACAAAGGTCAAGGTACCCACTCCTCACGGCCCTACACTCCATCTTCTTAAAACTCATGGACACTCAGCAAGACGACAACCAGCCACAGCACCACGCCACACACCTCCACAACACCTGTGATAAAACGCCTCGCCCGTGCCCAAGAAACAGGCAAGAGGGGCATAAATAAACCCGGCTGTAATTGAGTCATTTATCACACGCGAGAGGAGAGGAGAGGAGAGGAAAGGAGAGCAAAGACCCGTGTACTCGTAGGCTATGGAGGCTCCCTAACATCTATTCCTCAGCAATTTATTCCGTGTACTCCATCTCACTGTTCTCTAGTATGTTGCTTATAACTTTTTTAAAACCCAAGCAGAGTCGATAAACAGCAAATAAACAACAATAACGTGCTACGTAAAGGATTCACTGGTAAAAACGTGCTATACTCTTTTCACCTTAACCTGGCCCCGATTTTCGTCCTTTTGCAGCCTATTTCATGTAACTCGATGCCAGAAAAGGATAAATACTATGGCTCTATATCTTTTTTTTTTTTTTCACCGCACTTCTTCGTGACTAGCATCATACTCTTGTGTTAATCTACTGCTACATACGCTGTTGAAATTACGCCCAAGCACATCCTCTTCACTAACTTATTTCTGCTTTGGTACATTAACGTCTTCTTTTACGTGATGCATTAACAAAAATACTCTGTCGATGTTAATGATAAACAACGTGCAAGAAAAGACAGAAGTGTAATGTGCAAAATAAGTCACTAAGGAAGAGGTGTTAAGAAAGCCAGACAGTCCGCCAAGAACACGCCTGCAAAAAAAAAAAAAAAAAAAAAAAAAAAAAAAATTTACTCTGTCGATGCTAATGATAAAACAACGTGCACAAAAATAATGTAATGTGCAAAATAAATCGCTAAGGAAGAGGTGTAAAGAAAGCCAGCCAGAGTGACGAGAACACGCCTGCAAGCTGGGTAGGGAATGAAGGTGGCTGTAGTGAGGTAGAGAGGAAGGTAATAAATAGTCAGACCCTCAGCTTGGCAGTGGTCGGGGCGCGTACACAGATTAATGAGGTGGGGGGCACAGCACAGCGAGGCACAGCACGGCACAGCAGTACACTAAAGCACAGCACAGCACAATAAAGCACAGCACAGCACAATAAAGCACAGCACAGCACAATAAAGCACAGCACAGCACAATAAAGCACAGTACAACACAATAAAACACAGAACAGCACAGTAAAGCACAGCACAGCACAATAAAGCACAGCACAGCACAATAAAGCACAGCACAGCACAGTAAAGCACAGCACAGCACAGCATAGTAAAGCACAGCACAGCACAGTAAAGAACACACAGCACAGTACAGTAAAGAACACACAGCACAGTACAGTAAAGCACACAGCATAGAACAGTACAACACAGCACAGCATAGTACAACAGATCACAGCACAGCACAGCACAGTAAAGCGCACACACACACACACACACACACACACACACACACACACACACACACACACACACACACACACACACACAGGAAGGCACATCACAGTAAAGGACAGCAAACACAACACAGCACAGCACAGCACAGGAT
Source organism: Coenobita brevimanus (assembly GCF_032717465.1). NCBI lineage: Eukaryota > Metazoa > Arthropoda > Malacostraca > Decapoda > Coenobitidae > Coenobita > Coenobita brevimanus. Next base: position 3,857,324 of record NC_136999.1, on the reverse strand, counting down.
AATGACATCTGACCCGCCGTGACCTTATGCAGGGAATGGGCACTACTCGGGAACTTTTTTGCTTCCAATGTGGTATATGCATGTGAACGTCGTAGTGCTGTATTAGTGTGTGTGTGTGTGTGTGTGTGTGTGTGTGTGTGTGTGTGTGTGTGTGTGTGTGTGTGTGTGTGTGTGTGTAACCAATGAAAGTCATATATATAAACATTCTGCAAATGTAACCTTCATACACGATCAATCATTCCATCACTACAATTATTTCATGGGAATTGTTTTATTTTTTTACAAAATTTACGAAAAGCCTCAACAGTGGCGTGATATAACAGGAGAACGGTGCTTCCTCAACCTTGACAAACAGGCCTTAGCGGGGTGACAAAGGTAGGAAGGGAGTGGGGAGGAAGGGGAAAGGGCAATGGGGGTGAGTGTGAAGGGATGAGGAAGGGAGGTGGATGTTGGGGGGGGGGGAACGGAGTGGTGAGGCAGGGCTAGGCCGACCCGTCACAACAAAATCATTCCTCAGTGCCTTATACGGGCCCTGCCATTCCACAGCTGCTCCTCGACCCTTCCCGTCCCCCTGTCATTCCACCGCCTCTCCTCGCCCCTTACCGTCCCCCTCCCGTCCTGCCTTCCTAATGACAAGCGGGAATGCGGGATCAGCGTACCCTCTGCCTGGCGGTATTTCTTCACATCCATGCTTGGCTGTACGTCAGAATGAGCTATGGATTTTTGGAGACAAGTTCTGGAAGGAGTATGACATGTCTGAGGTTTTTTCCTGAATTTGTTTCGTCTTTCCCTACACACACACACACACACACACACACACACACACACACACACACACACACACACACACACACACACAAATTTATAGACAGACAGATAGATAAAGACAGATGCACATACTCGTCAAGACAGATACCATCACCATAATCAGGATCTCGTCTCATATTCCCTCCTTGAAGATGAGATGGGGATGAGATGAGATAGCTTCCATAAACGAGAGAGAGAGAGAGAGAGAGAGAGAGAGAGAGAGAATCATGACTAGTAAAATGAGCCAGCCACACAATCATACATCATCCCCAGCGTCCAGATACCTGATAAAAATCGTCCGTAAATCCGTCACAATTATATCAGTCAAAATTATTTATACAGCCAGAGGACCATACCTGTAGGTCGACTGTAGCTGTAAAAAATAAATATAAAGACAGACAGGTAGATAGAGTGATGAATAAGGAGATACGATACGATTTAGTGATGACGTATTGAGCCAGTTCACATGAGGGGAAGAGGAGGAGCGGCGTGATTGATGAGCATAATGACGACCTAATGACAGACAGCGAAACACACACCACGACAGGTAAATATACGACGCCACTAACAGCCGCCTGGTAAACGACAAGGCCAGGACACATAGCACGACGAGACATTAGCATGGCAGGTGGCATGCACAGGGATAAGTAACCGGATGGAGGGAGGAAAATACTTATGGACTGACATGGATCGAGGTGCTTGGGTGGGAGGGGTTGTTTGCTTTTCCTTGCACCTCTCTCTCTCTCTCTCTCTCTCTCTCTCTCTCTCTCTCTCTCTCTCTCTCTCTCTCGTCTACTTTAAATCTCTTCTTTCTGAGGATGTGTTTTAAGTGTTCATTCTGGCCACCGTCTGACGATTTTAATCCCTTCTTTATGATGATATTTTGATTCTATTCCTGCCGATCCCCCCCCCACACGTCCTTCCTCTCCCCCATGCAATTCCTCTTCCACACTGCCATGTCTCCCCCGTCCACTCCATTTTTCTTCCGCATGTCTCATTTCCTA
>NC_136999.1:3848013-3850513 GCF_032717465.1 Coenobita brevimanus | reverse complement strand
TTAACAGGAGCTACGGTAAGTAAAAAGGACATCCTCGCAGTGAAATGGTTGCCTCTTTCCCTGCAGTCCTTCCTGAGGTGAATAACAATCGCGGGCAGTGAAAGGTAACGGACCAGGTGAGGTAGACGCCAAGGAGCACTCAGTCGCAATGCTCATCTCCGTAACTTAAGCCTCTGAGCGTGTGGCGGGTGATTCAAGGCCCCTACATCGCCCAGGTTACCACAGTTACCTTCCCTGAGAGTTACCCTTTAGTCTTCATTTTTCCTAATACCCAAAAAAGGAAAGATGGAAACCTGAATTGAGTCAAGCCAGCTGCCCGTACCTGGCGATGTCCCTGTGCTCAATTACCTATCTATCTATCTATCTATCTATCTAACAGCTCATACTGAAGGGATTACTGGAGAAGGATTTATCTTGAAGTGGGAAACACGTGGGTAGGTTAGTATCCTGTCCTCTGATAAAAATTTACCGATCACGCTGAGAAGATGTGAGACTGCAACAAGCGTCTCCTTAATAGCCTATACATATTAATGAGGGGCGGGATGATGAGGTGGTGGCGGGGTGATTAAGTGTGGTGGTGGCGGGGGTGGGGTGATTAAGTGTGGTGGTGGTGGGGGTGGGGTGATTAAGTGTGGTGGTGGTGGGGGTGGGGTGATTAACTGTGGTGGTGGTGGTAGTGGGGGAGGGATTAATAGGGGACAAATTACGTTCTGTCGTAAATAATACTTCTATAAATCACACGGAAGGGGGTAGTGTTTTACTTTACTCTCTCTCTCTCTCTCTCTCTCTCTCTCTCAGACAGTCCAGTCAGTCCTCCAGCCTCTCACTCCACCCTGCCTTGCTTCATCCCAACCTGTCCTATTATTGATATCAAAGCAAGATCAAAGGGAATTACTATTATCACTGCCTGCAATAGACGTCCCAAGAGGGGTCTGAATGAGGTAGGTCTGGGGTGGGTTGCAAACATTGACCCGTCGTCGGTTAAGGAAGCTCCCTAACACCCTCTCCTTACCAGTTTATTTTTGCCTAAAACTCAGTAATAATGTGTGTTATTTTTGCCTTCCATGTTTGTGCTTAAGAGATCAAACCTATATACAAGAGGGTCGTAAAGCGTACTATGGAAAATAAATCGTTAAGGAAGAGGTGTTACGAGTCTTCCCTACCTGACAGGAATACGAATCTCGGACCAACTTATGCAACTTTTTACAGCCTCTTGCAATGGGGTTTCTGCTGGCTGCCTTGATAACCTCTTTCTGACTACACTCTAACTGCCCTCAATTGATTGTTAAATGGCCTAGTGATAATCGGTATACACAACCACCGATACTTGGATTATTATTATTATTATTATTATTATTATCATTATTATTAACACGTGTTCTTTACTCTTTATCCCTTAAAGTGTGGTTGAATGAATAACAGCTGCTACTTTCATTCCATCAGTCCTTTACTATAATTAGAGGAGACGCTGTGTGGTTCAGTCTTTACCACGTTACCACCCATCTGCCACCCACCCACTACAGCCACTAATCACCTCTCACCACACCTTCCTACCACACCAACAACATCCTCTCCACCACAACCACTAATCACCTCTCACCACACCTTCCTACCACACTTCACACCTCTGCACCACAACCACCAATCTCCTCTCACCATACCTTCCTGTCACACTAATCGCATCTCATATACCACAACAGCGACATCCTCTGCGTCACAATCACCAATCACCCCTCACCACACCTTCCTACCACACAACTATATCTCTTCTACCACGCCAACCACATCCTCTCCACCAACCACCAATCGCCTCTCACACCTTCTTACCACATCAACCACATGCTCTCCACCACAACCACTAATCACCTCTCACTACAGCAACCACATCCTCTCCACCACAACCACCAATCACCTCTCACCACACCAATCACATCCTCTCCACCACAACCACTGATCACCCCTCACCACACCGTCCTACCACACGAACCACATCGTCTCCACCACAGCCACTAATCACCTCCCACCACACCTCCCCTGCTACATCCCATCACAACCTTAGGGCGCCATGAAAAGCAACTATTAACTCGAAGCAAAAGCAATCTAAACCAAGGAAGCAGCCAATCTCAGTCCCCAAGCACGTTACAGGGCAGATTACAGCGATTAGGACTGGGGTGCGTGTCTTTCTCTTCACACACTAACAGGTTTGAGTCTCTTCTACCTTGTTTGGGGATTAGTTGGTGGGAGGGATGGAATTTAGACCATAAGTTACGTGGGAAGGAGAGACTGGGAAAAGGGAGAGAAAGAACGACAGATAGAAGGATAGACATAGATAGGATAGACAGATAAAGAGACAGATAGATAAACAGACAGAAAGGCAAATAGACTGACTGACTGACAAATTGACTGACAGACTGAAAGACTGACTTCCTGACAAACATAGATTGAATGACAGACAAATAGACTGATATAGACAGATAGACATAGGCTGATAGACTGATTC
>NC_136999.1:3838013-3843013 GCF_032717465.1 Coenobita brevimanus | reverse complement strand
ATACATTATGCTAAAACAGTTACAAACTGCTAAGGATAAAGTGCTTGGCATCCTCCATTGCCGACAGGAACATGGACTGAGTCAACGCACAAATTTCTTACCTTATCTTCCGCGATATCTTCAATTTCACACTATTTCCTCTTCTCTAACTTCTATATTCTTTTCACGGCACTATAAGCTCACTGATCATATACAGTTTCCACGTAAATAACGCAAATGTCCCAAAATATTAGTGAAAAATAAGAGAGGGCGTTACGCGTGCAACCTTTGAACACTTTTTCCCGCCGACAATGACGCGGAGGAATACATGATCACTCAGGTGGGCACGTCTCAATCCCCCAAAAAACTAGTTCCCATACATTTTCTGTCCATTTTTTGCCCTTTTTCTGGTGTATTCCTGCTATCAATCTGCAATGATGTATCAATTATGCACAGATGTTTAAGAAAAAAGCCACAAAAGCAATATTTACGGAATAATTGCCAAACTGGAAGGTAGGAAGCGGCGGATATTACGGTGGAAAAGGTGTGGTTAGAGCAGTAGGAGAGGAATATAATAAGGGTGGTTGGTGTGGTAGGACAGAAATGATGTGGTAGGTGCGGTAGGCGGGTGTGGTAGGAAAGAAACCAGGTAAGTGTGGTAGGTGAGGTCAACCACTGCGCCCACCACCCACCCACGCCTGATCTTCATCTCTACACATCCTCTGCTCCCCCTCCCCACCTCTTCCTTATCTCCCTCCTTCTCCCTCCCTTTCTTCCCACCTCTTCTCTCCTCCACTCTCCTCCGTATGACTCCCCACCTCACTCCTTACAATTTCCCCTTACATACCTCCTTTCCTCCTCTCACCACCTCCCTCCTTTCCATCATCCACATCCTCTCTCTTCCATCCACATTCTCTCCCCTCACCTTCTGTTTCCTTTCTCACCTCCTCATTCCCCTCCATGTCTCCCCTTCCCCCAAATCGCCCCCTTCCTTCCTCTTCTCTCCCTACTTCCCTCCTTTACCCAACTCCCAAATTGCTCCCAAAACTCTCCCGATTCCTCCCCATCTCTCTCCTCCTCCTCCCTCTTCTCTCAGTACATTCCGCCTCCTTCCATCTCCCAAATCGCTCCCAACGCCTCTCTTCCCACATCTCCCCATGTCTTCCCTCCTTCCTCACCTGTCTCCACCTCCCCATCACTTCCCAACACCTCTCCATCTCCACCACCAACACACATGCAAATCTCGCCGTAAACACAGGCGATAAGGGACCAAAATGAGGGGCCATGATCACTACAAGCCGCCATATTTGAATGAGAATGGCCAGGAAAATATAAGCTTGAGAACTGGCCAGCTTAAGAGGGTCCAGGAAAAAAGGCTTAAGACGGGGCCCCTCAGGAAAGCGTAACTGTCTCTCAAAATGGCGGCCATATCTCACAGGTGTGGGGTGAGGTACGTCCACACACCTTGAGTAATATATCAAGGTTTACAGGTGTTAGTGTACCTGTTAACTGCATTATAACTCGGTTCCTTGAGTTACTGTGTGTATGAACTGCGATACATCTAATCTTCTACGTGTTGGTGTATGTGTAAACTGCATTATAGTTAAGCCTCGAACACTCAGTACACCCTAATGTATACCTAGGCTACCACGAATAAGTATACAAGTAAACTTCATAATACCGACGCTTCAGTTAGAAAATGTGTAAACTGCAATGTATCTAAATTTCTGAGTTACCGGTAGTGTATATATATATATATATATATATATATATATATATATATATATATATATATATATATATATATATATATATATATATATATATATAAACAGCGCCGTATACAAACACTATTGTTGAGATTTTATTCATTTTCGCAAGACGCACCCTTCGACCTCTCAAAATATTACCTCACACCCCTTCTCAAATATCAGCCTTATATACTAATTCACTCTCTCTCTCTCTCTCTCTCTCTCTCTCTTGCATAAACACTCAGAATGGCAAAATAACAACTTCATTCCCTCTTACCATCACCCAACACTTTACTGCCAAAACCAGGAACGTAGAATTCCAAAGTCAGGCATAAAACTTAACAAGAGAACTTAATAAAACTAACCCACGAGACGCAAACAGAGATTACAAATTCCAACTCCTTAAACTCTGAAATTAAACCAGTGTGCATTTTTCTCACTACCAGTTGTGCATCCAAAGTTAAGATCCACTTCGGTAACAACAAAGCACTTTCCTTACACAAAATAAAAATATCCAGAAGCCAGAATAAAAACAACGGGATATATAACCATCATTGACCACACACTCTCTTCTTATACAATATATCTAAGTGTCCAGAAGGTAGAAGAAATACAAACAGCGATATATATAACCATTTGTAACTATAAACTTTTTTCCAACAATGCATCCACAGGTCTAAATAGCCAGGAACTAAACTGAATATACACTGCGGCATCTATAACCATAAGTAACCTCAAAATATTTTCTTATACAGCATACCTAAGCACCACAAGTCACCATGGGCATAAAATGAGCTACTTACATGCATATACAGCATCATAATTAAAGAACCATTGCTGAACACACACTTTCACACACACGAACGCACACTTTCACACACACGAACGCACACTTTCACACACACACAAGCACTACATCTACAACACATACTTTCACACACACGAACGCTTACTTTCACACACATGACCACTACATCTAAGTACCCCCGAGTTAATAAAGAAATAAAAGTAAGTCATAAACAAGCGTGACCTCCATACCACTTTCTAACACCGCGCATCTAAGTCCCACCTGAATTAAATTAGACATGAACCGCGCCAATTGCAACCACCATGAGAGTGAGTGACCTAAAAACAGTCTTCTTTGGCAACATGCTTAACCCACTAACAAATTAACAAACATAAACTGCACCAGATAAACATTTCAACCCACATATATAACTGCACTGAAGGAACGTCCCTCTTATACACGGCAGCCATAGAGTACAACACAGGAAATCATAAACTGCACTAGCTATAATAATCACCACAAATTTTTATCATAGCTATACACTCTCTATTTTATCTGGGATATAAACGCTATCCATCACGTCAGAAAACTTGCACATGGCGCTATACTCCATCTTCAGTAACTATAAATTCTCTCTTTTTTTTTCCTACTAATGGTGATTAAGATGGGAACTACAATACAGAATGCATTATTTTTCACTATACTCATTTACTATACTCTTTCTACTCTAACCTGGCCTAAAACTGCCATCTCTTCCTCTCCAACGCTCAGTTATAGCAACATCAGCACTAGAATATGATGCTGGTCACGAAGAAGTGTGGAGAGGATGTAGGGCCACAATATTGTCTTTTCTGCCGCTAAGCTACGTGAAATAAGCAGCAGGACAAAAAAAAATCTGGGCCAAGTTGTTGTAAAAGGAGTACAGAAAATATAAACTGCTTATCACCAAGTACCAGCGGCTGAGAGAGAGAGAGAGAGAGAGAGAGAGAGAGAGAGAGAGAGAGAGAGAGAGAGATCCCTAATTACGTCGGAACTAAAAAAGCGAGCGGTAGAGAGAGAGCAGTCATGATGGAAAGACTTTTATGGAGCAAACTACCGCTGCATGACTTTTTATGGACGCTAGACACCAGTGCATGACAATTTTTACGAGAGCAACCACCGATGCATGACAGTTTTTACAAGCACACTGATGCATGACGATTTTTACAAGCACACTGATGCATGACGATTTTTACAAGCACAACTACAAACGCATGACGATTATTATGGACGCTGGACACTGGTGCATGACGATTTTTTAGACAACCATCAGTGCATGACGATTTTTACACACAACCACCAATGCATGACGATTGTTACACGTACAGACACCAATGCATGACGATTTTTACATGTACACTCACCAATGCATGACCTTTGTTACATGTACACTCACCAATGCATGACCTTTGTTACATGTACAGTACACTCACCAATGCATGACGATTGTTACATGTACTCCCACCAATGCATGACCTTTGTTACATGTACACTCACCAATGCATGACAATTTGTTACTTGTACACTCTCCAATGCATGACCTTTCTTACATGTACAGTCACCAATGCATGACCTTTGTTACATGTACAGTCACCAATGCATGACCTTTGTTACATGTACAGTCACCAATGCATGACAATTTGTTACTTGTACACTCACCAATGCATGACCTTTGTTAATGTACACTCACCAATGCATGACAATTTGTTACATGTACACTCACCAATGCATGACCTTTGTTACATGTAGTCACCAATGCATGACAATTTGTTACTTGTACACTCACCAATGCATGACCTTTGTTAATGTACAGTCACCAATGCATGACCTTTCTTACATGTACAGTCACCGATGCATGACGATTTTTACACATACAGTCACCAATGCATGGACAGTATTACATGCACAACTAGACTTATGATGATGTATACAAACCTAACCAACAAAAGGTGACGATTTTTTACTTATTACACTTTACTGTCTTGTCTTATGTAAATCCCTCTTATATCGTGTTATGTAAATCCCACTAATATCGTGTTATGTAAATCCCTCTTATATCGTGTTATGTAAATCCCACTAATATCGTGTTATGTAAATTCCACTAATATCGTGTTATGTAAATCCCTCTTATATCGTGTCATGTAAATCCCTCTTATATCGTGTTATGTAAATCCCACTAATATCGTGTTATGTAAATCCCTCTTATATCGTGTTATGTAAATCCCTCTTATATCGTGTTATGTAAATCCCTCTTATATCGTGTTATGTAAATCCCTCTAATATCGTGTCATGTAAATCCCTCAAATGTGTTATGTAAATCCTCTAATATCGTGTTATGTAAATCCCTTTAATATCGTGTTATGTAAATCCCTCTAATATCGTGTTATGTAAATCCCTCTAGTATCGTGTCATGTAAATCCCTCCAATATCACTTCAATTTTTAT
>NC_136999.1:3820513-3833013 GCF_032717465.1 Coenobita brevimanus | reverse complement strand
ACCGGTATTACTGATTGTTAAACGCTGAAACTCACCAGGCACAGTATTTGTTATGTTATTATGCCAGTAGAAATAACTTTGAGACATCCAATAATAACGAATGAATTTTATTCTCACTCTTTCTCCATCTCTTGCCCAGCCTGGCTAAACAAATCCCTTCAATCCTATTTTTTTTTTTTTAATATCTGGTACTTTCAGACGATTATGCCCTATTTAAGAAAAGTCTCATAATTAAAAGGGTTATTGAAACCTTATCTCACTCCTACAGCTCAAAAATTTTCCAAAAGTGAACAAAAGCCTCTGAAAGTAGGAAGAATACGTGGAAATAAATCGTCGTGGTGAAGGAGTTACCCCACTGAACCCTAGGACATGTTTTTATTATGTACTTGCCATCTGAAAATTTTTATATCACTGTTAAGTCCCTTCAACACGAGGGCCTTTCCAAAGCTAAATCAAATCGCACGGTAGCATCAATAATAAACTGAAGATTAAGCCACGTGGATTCAAGAGGCTAATAACTATCACCTAAGTCTTTTCGGGTGTTCAACTGACGCATCAATGACCCCATTTACTCAGCTTCAGACGGCGTGGAAGCACCTATGAGCACAGGTGGTTAGTATTTTGTACCGGTAAATATAACTCCCCCAGTTGCTATCCAGCCACCTTCAGAGACCGCTTCCAAGGCGTCATTTAAGCGTGGAAAAGTGATGCGAAGATTCGCCTCATACTTGCCGGGGATCAAAATTTATCCTGGAAGTGCCGATAAAAGCAAGGATGTAATTTTAGCCCATTGCCCAGCAAATCCGCACCAAAACTGCGGGTAAATATCACTACATAACTTACGCATCTGTGCTTATAACTGTACGAATAACTGAAGTACACGTTTCCCTGACACTAACCTTGCATTGCTGGGTCCCTGAACCACTGCTGACACCACACAGCATCACGGTAAATCCAGGAATTAACACACGCACAACACACAGCGTCACTCAACGCGCACGGACTGTAAACACACGCTTGAGGACTGTCCTGACAACCAGGACCCATATACTGTACATAACGGGACGGTTTCGGGGATCACTTCTAAGATGAAAAATGTATATATCTTCTTCTTCAATATATTTTTCGGCCTAAGTTTAAGGTCATTATAGGTCAAACAACAAGAAATAAAGTACACGGGAAAAAATTTACGATTTGTCGGGGGTTGAGATGGTCAGTCGTAGTGTGTTGGCTGACGCTTCCCCACGTCTTCAGAAAACGTTTTGGGCGTCGTCTGAAACGCAACACTCGTCTTTATAAATAGTTAATCTGTTAACTGCAATGAACTATTTCCATACTCCTAAATTCAACACAAAATAACTCCAGACAAGTGAGAGAATTAAGATATAATTTCGTACTCAATAAATATGAGAAAATGAGAACAAGCAACTGGTTTGGATAAGAGATGCCAGATTGCGCTTCCTTATCCACATCAGCGCTGACTTAACCCCTACATTACGAAGCCACTTATTTACATTTCATTCCTGCTACCGACGAACGATTTTACTTAGCTTAGGTGAGACCAAGAAGTGACAGAATTAAGGAAGGGAGAGGCATTACACAAGTAAGGGTATATGGAACACAGATGCTTAAAAGAAACGTCATAGGAATACGACACACAAAACGAAACGATATATACAGAAAAAAAATAATAAAAAATAATGTGAAGGGCTAGTGTAAAAAGTGGACACAGACAGAAAACAGACGTAGAGGAGAAAATAAATAAAAGAAGAGGAGAAAATCTACATACACAGAGGAGTAAAGGGCCATAGAGGAGAATGGTCATTAATTTCCTCACAGTGAGAGTGGACAACCAGCCTGAGTAACGTGTCTTGTAGTAGTGAGAATAATATATATCAAAGGGATTAATAATGGATGGATGCATATATAGGATTTACGGATATAGAAAAATGGAAAACAGGACGGTAAAGACGAAGCACAGTGAATTAAGGGACACAGTTGTATAGAAACATGAGAAAAAGATGAACCTGAATTAACACAAGGAAGGTGCACTGAGGAGAATGTTGAACACCTCTAAAAATGGAGATACAGAATGATGAGAAACAGCTGAACAATATAAACGAGGAGCACACTGACAGAACAGGATTAGAACAGAAATTACAGATAAGACGTGAGACAGAGATGAAAGAAAGCTGACAGAAGGAGGGGGTAAAGAAGAGAATGAAGCACAGATAATGGATGGGAAATAGAAGGGTAGATACGAAAAAGGACACACTGGAAAAACAATCACAGAATTTAAAAAAAAAAAAAATCAGAGCCATGAAACAGAGATGAGACAGAGCTGAACGGGGAAGGACGCCGCAGGAGTAGCAAGAGAAAATAAAGGTGTTGCCAGGTGAGATAGGATAGCTGAGGTGTAACAATCCAGATGAGACAAAACATGTATCATTAAACAGGTGTCACAATCGCCAGGTGAGATAGGATAGCTGAGGTGTAACAACCCAGGTGAGACGAAACTTGTGTCAATAAACAGGCGTCACAACTGCCATGTGAGATAGGAAAGCTGAGGTGTAACAACCCAGGTGAGATGAAACGTAACAATAAACAGGTGTCACAAAACAGGTGGGATGAAACAGATGCGCCCAGGTAACAAGGGGAAGGACAGGGAAGAATACCTTAAGCACACGGGAGCAGGAAACATAAACACACCACCTGTAATTACCTGGCATAATAACAGGGTCACCTTTTACAAATCATCCTAGCACCATCGTTAAGGACCCAAATTATACCCTACTCTTTTTAAACCACTATATAAACCACGCCACGAACAACCACACATCGTACCTGTAAAGATTAGTTTATATTTCATTCTAGCTAATGTCACGCAAGATTTGTTTTACTACCCTTGTCCTTACCGCATAGGATTGTTTTGTTAATTATATAGCAGATGGGATAAAGTTTTTTACCACTGCCATCCAAGAGTTAAATCATATCCTACTCATTAAAATCTCCAAATCCCCCCCATACCGACAGTCAGACACACACACACACACACACACACACACACACACACACACACACTAATCATCCGGAAATCGTCACTTACAAATTCTTTAGCTTGGGAAATGTTGTAACAGCTCCTCCGTGATATCCTCCTGTGCCATAGTATGCCAATAAAAAAAAAAAAAAAACTCAGTAACAAATCAATATGAAGGTGTAATATCAAAATAAATCGCTTAGGAAGAAGTGTTACGATGTCCCCTGTTGCAATAAGACTACGGACTCTGCCACCACCTTTCAACTGCACCCATCTCACTATGCACCCGTCAAATAAGGAACCATAAGGACAGGACAAGGGATCCGAACTCCCGTCTTTGCGATCCCCTGCTGCGTACCCCCGTCGCCACCAGCTCCCCTGCCTGTCTCCCTTGCCCCTACCCTGTCTTCACTCCCCCCTGCCCTTCCTTGCCCTTGCCCCCGTCTCCCATTAACCCCCGGACTTACGACCCCCGTGGCAGGCCAGTGACAGCCTTAAAAACGTGTTGCTTGTTTAGGCCCCGTGTGTTATGCTGCAGACCCCACCGGCTGGACTCCACGGGTACGCACAGGAACAAACGTTTGCGTAATATTTCGCCTCCTCTGACTCTCACGCTCCTCTGCTGGCTGGATGCTGGAGAGGGACGCCTTCATGTGGTGGCACTGATATAGCCTGGCGGATCCACAGCCCGTTGTTAGAAAGGAGCTGCCTTGTATGGACCAACTGGTTACCTAGTTCCATTCCATTATTTTTTTTTTATTTATTTTTTTTTTGCAATCACAGTTCGTTCACCTTAACTTCGCGGAGATCATTAATCAGTGGCCAATCAGGTCACAGAACTCAGGGCAGTTACCTCATTCATTAACTCTAATTCATCCACATTATTCAACCTGATCAACCTCCGTCAATCATGAAATCTAACTCATCCACATTACTCAACCCGACGCACCCACCCACCAAGCACCCTAAAGCACATGTCAGTCAAGTCGTCACTTAATTCACCTCGTCTACTCCTCCCGCCTCACTCACCTACCACACACCTCAGACTTGCTAAGCTCAGGTCAATCCGGGTCATGCAGTAAACCAGACTCATCTCACACCTCACTCACCCACCAGTCACCTCAGAACAACACCTGCATGTACCTCAAAAAAAAAAAAAAAAAAAAAAAAAAAAAATGGTACACAGGTTGTAATGTTCAGGAGGAGGAGGAGGAGGAGGAGGAGGAGGAGGATAATAATAACAATAATAATAATAATAATAATAATAATAATTATAACAACAATAATAGTAACCATAACTACAACATCACCGGGAAACAGCAAGTATAAAATCGAAAAAAAAAAAAAAGTCACCCAATTCAGAGAGGTCCAGGGTTGTTAAAGAGACACGGTAAAGGGACCCTGCGTTCAATTGGCAAGCGCTGCAACTAACAACCCACCTGCAGAGGACCACACCTGTGCGTTAATCAACCTCTTATCTCACCTTTTGACGTCACAATCGAGGTATCAGATGAGCCACAGAAAACGGGATATGGGAGAGGAGGGAGGGGGGACTTTAGAAGGATTATCTTTATACAGGATTGACTCTCATATTTGCTCACATTATTGCTTGCTTCACCCCGGCAGTTCTCTGTGACTTGTTGCAAACCTGTTTTTATTGTTGGGCCGCCCCGTCCTAAGTCGCTTCCTGGGTGTGAGAGAGAGAGAGGGGGGGGGAGACAGACAGACAGACAGACAGACAGAGAATGTGTGTGTGTGTGTATTTACCTATTTGTATTTACCTATTTGTAGTATACAGGAATTGAGCAATGCTCGTGTTGTCCTGTCTCCATATCCACATTTATCAAGTCTACCTTTACACACATGAATGTTTTTCTCATGCACCACCTCTTTGTCTAAGTCGTTCCAAATATTTAAGTATATACCTAATTGTGATATACACGGAATGTACTATGCTCGTGGGTTTCCGTCGCTGTTTCTCAATAAGTCGAATTTAACTTTAAACTCGTTTAAGTTTTTAGACTGGACGATCTCTTTGTCCAGGCTATTCCATAAGTCTATACTTCTGTAAGGAAAGCTATATTTCTTGTGTGTGTGTGTGTGTGTGGTTCCAGACTAAAGCTGTGGGGGACACCTTAAGTGGGTGGTGGGAATAATTTGGGTGTTGGCAACAATTACACCCTTACATATTCCTGCTTTCACATGCACACCTACTTTCGTACTTCGCCAGCACTGGATAGGGTAAATTCTGGCTACCACTCTCCCTCCGCGACGGTTCTCTCCCGCAATGAACCTCACATGGACAGTCACAGTTAAATACATGCATCGTCGTGTGTACGTATTAGTGTCTTGTGCACCTGACCCCTCTCACACCAACCCTAACACCTGAGAGACGGTCTTTCAGGTGACAGTAAAATATGTCCCTCCCGCCGCGACACCACAACTTCCTCCACAATTAATGCCTCACCGAACCCCACCTGAGCTTTGGGCGGGGGGCTGCATCACCAAAGCTCACTGTGGCCGCTTTTGCAACAACGCTCTAGTACTTTCACTCCTCGGGTCGTGGCCTGGGTGAGCGTGAACACATGTTGCCTGTGCCTGACCCACCCTACCTTGCTTAAGTCTAAAAAGAAAAAAAAAAAGAAAAGAAAAGAAAAGTGCAAAAATGGAAAACGGGGAAAGAAGGGTGGTTCCCCTGTACGTGCCTTTCTGAAACACGGAGGAGAGTTGTGAAATGCTGAAGTGTAGTCTTTTTCAATAACTGTTCTTCACTTTCTTGTGTATCACTCATATGTCAATTTCCTGGCATCAGCGAGATTTCCAGTTTCATTTTCTTTCTTTTCTTCTTTCTTTCTTTCGTCTCTCTCTTTCTTTCTTTCCTTCTTTCTTATTTTATCTTTCTGTTCTTTCTTTCTTTCTTTTCTTCCTTAGTTCCTTCTTTCTTCCTTTCTTTCTTTCCATAATTTGATTCCTTTTCTCCTTCCTTTCTTCCTTACTTTCTTTCTTTTCTAATTCGACTCCTTTTCTCCTTCCTTTCTTTCTTTCTTTCTTTCTTTTTCAATTCAACTCCTTTTCTAGCCTACACAGTTCTCCCACATACCCTCTCATGGGCACCAACACCCACCATATCCACACCGACGCACACACGGGCTATATAAATCTGAAATGGTATGTTTCTATATGTTGGTGAGTCTAATGGAAGGTAAGTGAAGATTGTTTTAGTGAAGTTCAAATCCTCACACAATTCCATGCCTCATTCACGATCTATCCATTAATCTTATAATGAACTGCCAATTTCTCTACCACGTAACTATCTCGAACTAACCATTGCCATAGTAATTCAGGTACGTAACATCCTGAAACATAAGGAAGCACATCGTTCAGGACTAAATTCAACCAAACAACTGGAACGATATATAAAATCTGTTATTTGTACTTTGTAATGGGAAAGTACAATAAAGCAGTCTGATTTTTAGTACCACAATATTACTTGCCATGGCGAAATTTGAAGTCCTTTTTTTTTTAATTATTATTTTAGCTGTACGAGTATCTTTTAACAGAGAAGCAAATTTTCATCCTATAACTACAGATAACAATACTAACAGGAAGGAAGTGGGAAGTGATACATGGTTGCGTCCAGTGACTACTGAAACAGCCAGAGAAACATTAATCAGTTCTAGCTTCACCTAAGACACGGGTAAGAATTTTTTTTTTCTTTTTTTTTTACACGTACCAGTATTACATCACTCGTTGCAAACTGAAAATTATAACTAAGTGGATATCTTAGCATTTTTATCTGATCTCCTTTAAACGGTTCAGTAAATTATGTACGGCAATGTATTTATAAATTTACACAATTCAATCCTATATTTATACAATTCAATCCTGCTCCACACAGGCTAGTTTAACAATTTCAATCTTAAAATCACCAATTTCATTCAACTAACGAGAAAACCACACTCGACTCAGCGACAGACCCCTCATGGTGTAAGGACAAAAATTACACCTTCCAACGTCAAAAATGAAGTAATTTGACGTCAAGGCGATAAATCCTACTACCACTTTAATACTCCATGCCCCCCAGCCCAGCCCACCAAACCAGGTCTGAACACAACGCCTATCTGACGCCCGGACACGCCTCACTGTATCTTCACATCAATAGACTCCATAAATCACACCCTAACAAGCTGCTTCCACTTCCACCCCCACCCCTACCTCCACCTCCACCCTCTCCCCCAACTTCTCCCACGACCACCAAATCCCCACCTCCAGTACACCCGTTCCCCAACAAGTACACCCACATCCACACTCACTCACTTCCTCCCATCCCCATCACCACCACCCCTCCACCTACAAGCTCTCACCACCACCACCACTCTCTCCCCCAACTTCTTCCACGACCACCAGCCCAATCCCCACCTCCACCCCACCCTACCCACCCGCGCACGCCCACGTCCCCCTACCACCATCCCTCCTCAACCCCCACCACCACAACTACCACTCCTCTACCACCACCACCACCACCATCAATGACACCATCCACCCACCCCCACCCCCACCCGTTCTTCAATCTTGGTGAACTGTTGTATAAGAAACCTCGAAGTGCCTCTTACCTGATCCCTTCAATCCGATGACGTAATCTTTAATTTATTCAGCTACCTCCAGACGATTAAGGGCCGTATTATAGGTGACACAGGATCACACTTAACACTTCCTCCTTAGCGATTTAGTCTGCAAATTAATTCATACCCTTTTCTTTTAGTAATTTATGTAACGTTATTTTTGGCATTTAGCACCAATAACATACTAAGGGGGGCTGAACAAAATAAATCGCTAAGTATCAGGCGCTTCGCAGTCTCACAAGATTACTAATAATGTACTCATCAAAATAAATCACTAAGGAGGAGTTGTAACGATCCCCTCTTTACGCATACAAAAATAAAGCCCACAGTCCCCTTCACTATAGGACTCTTAGGAGCGAACTTCAAAATAAATCGCTTAGGAAGAGGTGCTACTAACCCACCTACGCTAACTAGTTACAAAAATACAACTCATTCTATCTCCCTCCTGCATCTGTTTCACGTGGACCACCTTTACTGAGCTAAGTTTATCCGGGAAGGAGTTTACGACGTGGTTGATTTGCATACCGGGGTCGTGCGAGGTCGTAAAAGTGTGCTCGCAAGTTTGGTGTGTGTGTGTGTGTGTGTGTGTGTGTGTGTGTGTGTGTGTGTGTGTGTGTGTGTGTGTGTGTGTGTGTGTGTAAATGTGTGTTCATGCATGTTTCTGCCAACTCCCTCTCTCTCTCTCTCTCTCACACACACACACACACACACACACACACACACACACACACACACCGCCCACATCCCTGCTAAGTTCCGGGCCCACACCTGCATAAACACAACAAGAGCACTGACCACTATCTGATAAACCAGCCCTGTACGTGTAAGCTATCAAGCCTTGTAACACACTACATCTAAGAAGCAACAGAATGGCCGGTGCTGGGAGAGGGGCGCCTTCATGTGGTGGCACTGATAAAACGGGGCGATGGAGCTGCCCGGTTACACAAACGTCCCTCAGTTCCTTCATCCCGTTCGAACAGGATGGTGGGCAATAACAAGAGGGGGAAATCATGCCTGTAGTCCAAGGGGTTTAGGTTTCATATGAGCCTGGGGCTACTACTACTATTACTATTACTACTACTACTACTACTACAAACTGCACCATGGACGACAAAAAATGCATCACATACGAGTAAATCCATAAACGAGACAAACTAACGGTACAAACATCAGGAAATAGCACAGTCGGCAGATTCCAAAGCACAGAAAAATGGGAACTGTGCCACCATCTACTCCCACGCCACAGACAACAAATACTTCAAGAATAAACTCCCAACTAGAACTCAAATAACACCAAGTGACACAGACAACAGGCAAACAAAGCACAGAAAAACTAGGGACCGAAGAACTGTCTACTCCCACACAAAAGAGAGCAAAGTTTAAGTCAAGTATAGCCACAGACGACACCACAGACAATACGTGATAACAGACATAACAGATACAGCACACACACACACACACACACACACACACACACACACACACACACACACACACACACACAGAGGGGGTAAAGACAAAATACAGACTGAAGCAAGATCGTCTCCCACGCCAGAGAGACTGCAAACTCGACACCAAAGATACCACCTTAGATAACACCAAACAGGGAACGACAGAAAACAAGATTGCCGACTCCCACACCAGCGATCATACCAGATAAAACCACTGACAACACGGCACAGGTATCACTGACAACCCCACCGGACAAAATGCTGACAACACCTACACGCTGCCAACAACCACACCATCAGCACAAATATACAGTAAGGTATCAAGGACATAACAGAGTGGATAATAACAACACAGCTTTATTAAACAGCTACAGTAGAAGGACACACACACACACACACACACACACACACACACACACACACACACACACACACACACACACACAAATACCACAAACACCACATTATAATACCACTACAAATCGAACGCCTGTATCACAGATTTAACCATCACACCAACGCCTCATACAAATCTACAACCCCCCCCCTCTCTCCCTATGTAACCCAACTCTGGACATTGACAAGGCAGCCCGTTCTCTGGGGTCCACCCATCTTCCCACGTACTCTCATATCATTGCGTCTTACCTCCCATCGTCTATTCAGATCTTTAAAAAAAAAAAAAAAAAAAAAAAAAAAAGTCGTCCAGTCCAACTCCAATACTGTCATAAAAATAAGAAAAAAAAACATTACAATTCTAACATTACGTTTAAAAATAATATATAATGAAACAATAATGAGAGAAACATTATATCCCACTTTTATAATTTTCCCATGTGTAAAAACTCATAAACACAGTTTAAAAAAATCCACCCCTTTTCCACCATTAACTTAAACACAATTTAATTCTTCCCCACGCATAAAATATGAATAAATAAATATATGAATGAATAAAATCTCTCACGCATCAGCAAAATTATACAGCAATAATTCACAATACCTCAAGAAATACCGATACTTTAAAGTCTCATCACATCTTCAAAAAAGAATAAGAAATAATCAACCATACACCTCCATCATCACCTTCAACAGCAATAAATAATCCAGCAATAAAGACAACACCATCCTCTAAAAGCAACAGGTAAAGCAATCATCCACACGCAAACAGTCCTCAAAAACAATAAAAACAATCACAGGCACCTTCATCACCATAAAAAAAAAAACAAGAAAGCAATAAAACAATCATTCAAACACTCAAACAGTCTTCCAAAATATCACCCCCCCCACAAAAAAAAAAAAAATCATTCAAGCACACAAACACTGTCTTCAAAAACAATTAATTTAAAAATAAGTCAACCTCGCCTCCACTCCCATCTCCAGCCACAATAAATAACCCAACCCGTCATCACATCCCCAAACCTTACCTTTAAACACCCACAAATATTAGCTCCAATCACCGCCATATCCCCGGGCAATTGTCGTATAAATATCCACCTATTACGCCCGCAATCTCTCCTTATTTGCATCTTAACCACGGCACAGTCTTGAATGGAGGCTGGATGCAGGTAACGATGGAGTGCTATCTTGGCTGCGCTGACGGTAGATTTTCCTGATTCCGTACTTTCTCTTTTCCTGGTTTCAGATCCAAGTCAGCGATTTCTGTGCCTGTGAATGGACTGGAGAGGGGCGCCTTCATGTGGTGGCACTGGCCTGGATGGGCGGTGGACCTGGAGATGGGGTTGCCCTGGTAAACAAACGTCCCTCACCTCCCTCCCTATTTCCTGACAGGCGGATGGTTGATTGCAGGAAGAGGGCAACTTCAGTCTGCAGTCCACTGAGTTCAAGTCCATATGAATCTTGCACTACAGCAACAACAAAAACAACCACTACTACTACTACTACTACTATAATTGTGAGAAACTGGGCTACCACATTACTACCTCCATAACACATCACTTTCATAATACACCACTATCACCAAACTTTCACCACGACTACTGCACCCTCAAACACCACACAAGCTTAACATCACACTCACAGCACCACAACCAACACATCGGCACCATTATACTCCAACACATCACCACAACTACACCATCTCCACACAACCCCTACATCACAACCACCACAGCAACGTACCTCCACAGCAACACACACACACACAACCCCCCCACACACACACACGAAATCAATCACACAAGGAAGAGGAGGTGGGCGACTGCGATCATCAATATGGAAATTACTACGCGACATCTAATTCGGCCAAGCATAAATCTCCAAATTCGACCCCTGGCACCAAAATATATATATATACACACAACGCCCCGACGTAGTACTGTCTCAACGCTGGAGGTCTGAGTGATAGATCAAGGCTAAAGACGGCGAAGAGTGAGGGTGTGCTGTGTGTGTGAATGGCATTTGTTGGGGATATATTGAGGAGGAGGAAGGTTGAATGATGATGATGATGATGATGATGATGATGATGATGATGATGATGATCATGATGATCATGATGAAAAAAATGCTGAGACGGACGGATGTTGTCACTCTGAGTAGTTTGGCACTGAGGAATGATGATGATGATGATGATGATGATGATGATAAAGGCTGGTATTGTGATAGCAAGGGTGATTATCTGCGTGAATCGTACGGGATTTGGTCTTTGATGCACTGAGGATGAGGTTGGAGACGGGCATGAAAGGGGCTGATGATGATGATGATGATGATGATGATGATGATGATGATGATGGTGATATGGAAGGTCTTTTACTGCAATTTTTCTCTGTATATTTCACCTTTCCATAATGCCATACTTGATGATATTACTTTTCACACAAGGACTATATATGCCATTACCCTCGGCCCTACTTTATCGCCTGGCTGTGTGTGTGTGTGTGTGTGTGTGTGTGTGTGTGTGTGTGTGTGTGTGTGTGTGTGTGTGTGTGTATTACTTTCTGGTGTTACTTGCACGTCAGGTTTCGTCAAATATCTATCCAATCGCTGAGGAATATTAAGACGATAGCTATAAGGCTAATGCTCTCCACACTGGCTACTGGGAACGTCACCTAGCGAATATGACTCTCCTTTTTAATTCTTTAGTAGAGTTAATAATACACGAGTAATGAAAACGATTAGTACAATATTACAAACTCAGTCTGTATTTTAGAAAGCACGATTACAAAACATGAGACGGGACAGTATTCCAAAATTCCTCATTCTGTATTGTATAATGAAACTAGAGTAAGGTACAGAAACGTATGGATATCTTAGAAATAAATAAACTGCGAACATACTTATACTTACAATTTCAGCAGCACGGCTAGAAAAGACCCGGACTTACCTGTAAATGAAAAAAAAAGTGATTAATAACAGGATACCATCACTTACATATAC
>NC_136999.1:3800513-3815513 GCF_032717465.1 Coenobita brevimanus | reverse complement strand
CATGGCACACACACTATGCTGAAGTTATAAGGATGCTATATATTTAAAAAGTTATTCTTGTTTCATAAATAGGATCGAACTCTCAATAAAGGATGACAAATAAAATATGCTGAAGTTATAAGAACGTTACATATTTACAAAGTTATTCTGGTTACTTATATAGGATCAGATCTCTTATCGAATAACTAGGACACACTAATTCAACACTGATTACTTATACTGGTTACTTATACAGGATCAGATCTCTTACCCAAGAACTAGAACACACTAATACAATACTGGTTACTTATACAGGATCAGATCTCTTACCCAAGGACTAGAACACTCTAATTCAACACTGGTTCCTTATATTCGTTACTTATACAGGATCAGATCTCTTACCCAAGAACTAGAACACAATAATTCAATACTCCTCCAAGATAAACCTTACGGGCTATGAAGTTCTCGGCGTGAGTTTTGCATTTCCCATATTTATTCGCGTTGCTTAAGGGGATCAGATATTCTCGCTCAATATTCAACCTTTCACCTCTAATGCTGGGTCGTAACTCCTCATCACACCGACCTCCATTCACCACCACTATCATCACCAAACTCGTTCTCTCTCGCAGGTTACTCGTTTTCCTAGTCAATGTATTCACAGCTATGCTCAATCTTATAATTCTCTCTCTCTCTCTCTCTCTCTCTCTCTTTCACACACACACAACCCTGCCACCAACACCCTACCCTCCTCTGTCACCTCCAACACCCCTTCAACCAATACACACCCCTGCCACTACACTCCCTGCCGCCTACCCCTACACTTTTTCAACCTCCATACACCCCTGCCATCATCCCCTGCCCTTCCCTGCCACTTCCAACACCTATGTCCTTCCATATTTCCTATCCTACCCTGCCACGCCCTTCCTCACCAAACTGCTAATCGAGCGCACACACACACACACACACACACACACACACACACATTCTCTCTCTCTCACTCTCTCTCCTGTATTTCTCTTCCTCCTCATCCCGCCACATTAGCCAGCCACATCACTCTCAATCAACACCATCATTACGTCCTTAAACCTGTCACCCTACCTTGCCAACCCATATCACCCAAATACCCAAACCCTGCCAGACACCTTCACCCTAACGCACTATCCATACATCTCCCTGTCACCCTACCCTGTCAAAATTTTCACACCAAACATACCTACCAATTAAAATCCTTCCATACCCTACCACACCATCCTACCAACCCCCTTCACCCTACCACAATACCATGCCAACTATAAGCTCAATTTTCTACCACCCTACCATTTTATAAGCAACCATCCTACCACACCATCTACCACACCACCCAACCATACCATCATATCACACCACCATGCTAAGTCCCCTCATCCTACCGTCTATGTAATTCTCACACTGCCAACAATTATTATCCTCCTTCCGCTTACCACACCGCCATACCACTGTACCACAACACCTTACCATACTCCACCACAACACCCTACCACATTCCATCACAACACCCTACCAAACCCGACCACAAAACCCTACCACACCCTACCGCAACGCCCTACCCTACCACACCCTACCACACGACCACAAAATTCTGCCAGCTGTCCCTCGCCCTACCACACCACCCTACCACACACTACCACACACTACCACAACACCCTGCCAGCTCTCCCTCACCCCAAACACTCGAGGTGCTAGGCTAAGGGTGAGTGTTGATCCTACAATGTTACGACTAGCTGGGTTCGGCCTCTCTCTCTCTCTCTCTCTTTCTCTCTCCCCCACCTCAACCGCACCATCATCCCTCCGTTTTTTCTCCCTATTTTTCACATCTGATTTTTTCCCCTACTGATAAGGTGGCGTTTACAAGAAGTGGGAGCGAGAATGTGACACCATCTCTCCCTCCCTCCCTCCCTCCCTCCATCTCTCCCTCCCTCCCTCCACTCACCTCCACCCCTCATCTCTCCCTCCCTCCCTCCTCCCATCCTTCATTTTACTACTCCACCTTCTTATCTTGTGAAGAATCTGTGGGATATAGGGTTATGATGATGATGATGATGATGATGATGATGATGATGATGATGACACCCAACCAATCATCTCTTCCCTACAACTCATCTCCACTCAACCATCTCTCATTTCCTCCCCCTAACCCCCCTTACCACAGCTCATTTCTCAGCTCCTCTCACCTACACGTCACATCACCTCCTCCACCCATCCTCATCTCCTCTCCTCTTCTACTCCAGCACTCCCTCCCTCAATCTCCCTCACCCTCCCTACTCCCACCATTCCTTACTCTCTCACAATCTTTCTCTCTCCCCTACCCAGCCTCACTCTCTCCCTCACCTTTCCTCACTTTCTTAAATCTCTCCATCCTTCACTCATCGTTCTCAACTTCATCCCTTCACTCACTCTGCCTCTCCCTTCCTTCCTCCTCCCTCTCTCTCTCTCTCTCAGCTTCACCTTCCTTATCCCTCCCTCCACTCCCCTACCATCCTCCCCCTAACCCTGACCCCCCCTCACCCCTCACAACCCGTCCTCCCTCATTCCAAACATGATGAAAAACTACACATGTCACACGCCACAATATTCCCTTCATAAATTCAAGGATAAGATCAGGCCACACGACTTACTTCAGCCCTAACCTTACACCCCTATCACACCATACACCCGCACCCTCTCTTTCTCTCCCCCCCCTCACCTCTCACCCTGTCCCCCCTCTCTCTTCCCCCTCACTTCTCATCCTGTCCCCCCTCTCTCTTCCCCCTCACCACTCACTTGTCCCCCCTCTCTCTTTCCCCTCACCTCTCACCTTGTCCCCCTCTCTCTTTCCCCTCACCTTTCACCCTGTCCATCCCTCTCTCTTCCCCCTCACCTCTCACCCTGTTCACCCCCTTCCCATCCCCTCTTCACCCCTTACCCTGTCCCCTCCTTCTTCTCATACTCCTCCCTCTTCCTTAACCCCTCCTCCCTGTTCCTCCCCCTTCCCATCCCCCTTCACCGCTCCTCCTTCATCCCTAACCTTACACCCTATCATACTCTACCCCCTTCTCTCCCCCATCCCCTCTGCCTTTCCTATCCACCTTCACCCCTCGCCCCGTTCCCCTTTCCCATTTCCCCTCATTCTTTGCTGTCTCCTTCCCCCTTCTTTGCAATTCCTTCACGTCCCCCCACAACCATTTTTACTTTTCTCAGTCTTATCACACTTAATTCAACTCTAATCTTTCACAGTTTGACTCTGCATGCCATCCACTAAATTCCACACGAAAAAATAAAGATAAATGAAAAAAGAAAATACGAAATATAGAATGTACGTCACTCACTGAAAACCCATAGACAAAACTGATCACAAACCATTTATCCTTGAAGACAAAAAGCAATTAAGAAAAAAAATCCTCAGGGAAGTAAGAAGATTAAGAAAATGACGTCTTTTCTGGTCTACTCTTGCTATCACCAGACGATTTTTCTCAGCTTGGGAGAGACTTTTGAGACTGGGGGGGGTAGGATAAAGCCTTCATTGACCCCTTCACTACAACAGACCTCCCCTGACCTGTATCAAGTCGCCTATTCGGTAGCCAGAAGAAGAGAAAGAGAGACATGCTACTTACAAGAGACGGTCGCCATCTTCAGCCATCCATTTCCAGAAGTAGAGTCGCTTTCACCCTTCTCCCTAGGTGTTCCCCTTCCCCCCCTCTCCTTCCCCCCTCCCCCACGTTCTTCTCCCCCTTTCTCTCTTCTTCTCTTGCACCCACTTCTATTCCCCATACCCTGCTTTCTCCCTGCATCTTCGGGTTTCTTCTCACACCCTCTCCCCATGCCTCCCCACACATTCTTTTTCCTCCCACACAAACTTTTTCTCCCAACACCCCTCTTCAACTTACTCCCAGATCCCCATACTCCTCGTATTTTTTTTTTCCCTTACTTCCCTTTATCACCCTCCCCACACCCTCGTTCTCCCCACATAATATTTATCCTCACCCTCTTCTTTCCCCACACCATACCCTCTTTTATTCTCCCCGCATCAACCTTTCTCCCCTCACTTTGGTCTTTATGCACACTCCCCTCACCCCCATTTTTCCCCATACCCATTTCCTCCCCCATCACTGTACCCTCCTTCTCCCCAACACAAAATTTCCCTTACACACCCCCTCAACCCATCCTCTCTCTCTCTCTCTCTCTCTCTCTCTCTCTCTCTCACCTGCCGACCCGGTGCCCGACGCCAGGTAAGGGAGGGCGAGGGACAATGTGCATAAATTGAGATATTGTGGTAGCTTGGGACCCCTGTGGTTTGGAGGATCTCTCTCTCTCTCTCTCTCTCTCTCTCTCTTTACCACACATTCCTCCCTCTCATTACCTCCCTCGTCCCCAAGCCTCCTCCTCCTCCTTCTCCTCCTCCTCCTAAAAATCCTCCCTTACCCGCCTCCCCTCTCCACATCACACTCCTCTCTTACCTCTCTCCACCCTATCACCCTTCCCCCCCCCCCTTTCTCATTACCTCTCTCACAACTCCCGCCTTCCTCACCCCACAGTCCTCTCTCCCTCTCTCCCCGTCTCCCTCTCCTCAGTCTCCTCCCTCACTTCATACCCTTCCTCATCACTCACTCCTCTCTCACTCCCTCATCCTCACCCTCACCTCATATTCTTCCTGACCACACACTTCCCCCTTCACAACAGACTCCCCCTCTCCCCCTCCCTCCCCTCCCCTCCCTTCCTCTCAACACCCACACACTCAACCCCAAGATAAACTGGAATCAAACGCCTGGAATCCATAATAATCACAAGACTAAACCAGAAAGTACTCAGAGAGCACATACCTCCGCCAATGTCATTGCATGATCCGGATCCGCCACAAAATTTAATCAATTCTTTCTTGGCCCACGGCCCACCCTTCCACAAATTTTACAGAAATTCACTGAGAACTTTGGAGATATCGGCTGGACAAACAGACAGGCAGACAAACTGGTGAATGCAATTAAGCAAAACATTGATTTCTAAACGCCCAAATCTCATTACAACCAACTATCATCAGTACAAACCTCGACACAAGGAGAGTTATAGTGCTTTTCTTTTTTTCCCTCTACCAGCGATTTTCTCAAGTTTAGATGAGATTTTTTTTCGAACACCCGGTGCATGATTCGGCCTCCCAAAACTCCTTCAATACTAGAGGTTTTCCCTAAGTTGAATTAACTCACTTGGACAGAAAAGTGAAATATATAAAACACCATATGATTTAATTCAGTTCTAGAGACACTTTTCTATTCCATTCAGCTTGAGAGAGACTTGAACACGAGTTAGCTGCAGCCTTCACTAACCCCCTCACAACGAGGGTGCTCTAAACCGTACAAAATCGTCTGGTAACAGTATGAATCAAATATATGCAGGAAAATTCAGAGGGCGCATACCTCCACCCAAGCAGCACCATCCCTCCTTCTGACCTTGACCTTCTTCACCTTAAAATTAAACACCTGTTCCTCTCATGGTCTTAATTATCGATCCAAATTTACTGCCATTCCATCCATTAGTTTTGTCCATAATGATGCTAGCAGATAGACAGACAGACAGATGGAGAGAGAGAGAGAGAGAGAGAGAGAGAGAGAGAGAGAGAGAGAGAGAGAGAGAGAAAAGACACACACCACCATGCACAAATCACTGCCAAACCACAACCTCTTCCCTGCACAGGCCTACGCACAAAAAGAGTACCTGTTGTTAATTACACGATCCACCTGCGCAATCTCTGTTATCTAGACTCATTCAAACGTGTCCACCTCCCACCTCTAAGTACGTATCCAGCACTTATCGCTATCTATATAAATTCTAATATATATTCTTATCACTTAAAAAAATATGTACCAGTCTTTTTAGCTTTTTATTAAGTATCTGGATGTTTTTGCTGCGAGTCGTGTATAACTTTAGTATTTATTAGTGTCTATCTATCCACCAATCTATCTACTTATCTATCTATTTATCTATCTATTCCAGTAATCCCCCTCCCCTCTATACACATATATATTTACTCCTCATTAACGAAGGAAGTAAGAATCAACTCATTTAAACTACCGAGGCAGCACCCATTTAATTTTTCCTGGGATTTTTTCTGTCTACCTACCTACCTATCTGTTTATCTACCTTCCTATCTATCTGTGTGTTTCTGGCCTTTCTATCTATGTATCTATATGTTTGTATGTATGTATGTATGTATGTATCTACCTTTTCCTTAGATATATTTTTTCAACCTTCCTTCCACTTCCTACCTACCTACCTACCTACCTGTCTGCCTTTTGGTATGTCTATCTACCTACCTACCTACCTACGTATCTATCTATCTATCCTTATCTTTATTCTCTCTCCCTTCCTTCCACGTCCTTTCCTTTCTTATATTCCCTTCCACCTCTTCAGTCCTTCCCACGACTTTCACCTTTACACATTGCCTGGTTTTTTCATCCCCTAGTACTTCTATTATCCTATCTGTGTTCATCCTTGGTTTTATAATCTCTTTTTTTCTCTCTCTCTCTTCACTCTTCTGCTGCTCTCTTTACCTTCATTTATTCCTCTACATAGCCCCTCTCATTACAGTCTCTCTCTCTCTCTCTCTCTCTCTCTCTCTCTCTCTGAACTTCCTCTTCTCTACTTACTACCTCAACTTTTCTTAAGTTTTCATTCTTCTTTATTTATTTATTTTTTTTTTACTCATTCCATAAATCTCCTTTGGACACCATATTCAGTTTTTTTTGGGATTTTTTCTCTTTCTATATTCAACATTAATTTTTTCACATTTCTCTCCTTTTTATTCTTTTTTTCGCTTTCTCCACCTCCTTTTTCTTTCCTTTCCCTCCTTTACTTAACCTCACTATCTTCCCTATTCTCTCTTTCTTTCTTCTCCTCTATTTTTCTCTCTCTCTTAAGGCTTTTTCTTTCTTTCTCCTTCCCTCCTTTCTTTTCCCCTACACTTCCTCTTGCTCCTTCATTATCTCTACACTTCTCCACATCACTCCATCCTTCTTCTTCTTGATTTCCTCTACTTTCCTCTTAATTCTTTCCCTCCATTTCTTCTCTTCTTTCAGTCTCTCTTTTTTTCCCTCTTGATTTTCAACTCCATGTTTCCAGGTTGTTGTTTTTTTTCTTTTTTTTTTTTTTTATCTGCCTGTACCTGTAAATTTCCTCTATCAATCTACACCTTTGTCTCCTCCCCCACCTTTTACTATTTTATTTATTTGTCTATGTAGTAATTTATTCAATCATTCATTCATTCACTCAATCACCCACTCATTCTTTCACTTCCTCATTGCCTGATTGATTCTTTGATTCATTTATTTATTCATTCATTCTCTCACTTTCATTCCCTTATTATTTCATTAAATCATTCACTCATTCACTCTTTCATTCATTCATTCATTCACTCATTAAGTCAGTCATTTTCTTTTAAGTAGCTGTCTATCATATCCATATTTTCCATTTTCTTCGTTTTCTTCCAACACGCATTCTCAAGCTTATAGTAACTTTAATCTACTTTTGTTTATCTGTATCTATTACTCCAATTTTCTTCTTTTTTCTCTCTTCCCTCTTCCGCGTATTTTCACTCTAACATCTTCTTCCACAACCCGTCTCTCCACTCCTTAAATATTTTCTTATTCATGTCATTATCTGCTTTCAATCTTAAACTCAATTTTCTTTTAACTTTTCTGGTATGTTGACCTCTCTCCCTCTCTCTCTCTCATACTTGCCCTCATCGCATCCCCCAATTTCCAAACTTGCTTCTCTCCATCTTCCTTTGCCCCTCCTCCTCCTCTACTTCACCTCCTTCTCTCCAAGCCCTTCTTTTTTCCTTCCCCTCTCTCCAACTCCCCCACGTCTCCTGCTTTCCTCCCCCTCCTCCCAAGCCCTGCCTCTCCCCATCTCTCTCTCTTTTTTGTTTTCTTTCTTTCTTCCATTTCTCACTTCTCTCTCCTACTTCCCTCTACCCTTCTCACTTCCCTCCACCTATTCCACTCCTCCACAACTTCTCCTACTTCCCCCCACCTCTACTATTTCCTTCCACCTCCCCTCGCTGCCTCCACGCCGTGCCCCTCTCCATCTCCGGCAGTGCCTCTCCACAAGCAGGATACTATTAAGGGACCTAACGCGTCTAGCCTGTGTAATCAAGAAGCACTACAGCCCCATCCTCTTGCACCTTCACCATTCTCCCTCACCCTGCCAGCCTCCCCTCACCCTGCCAGCCTCCCCTCACCCTGCCAGCCTCCCTCACAATGCCAGCTTCCTTCACTCTGCCAACTTTCCTCCTCACACTGCTAACGCCCTTCACCCTGCCACACCAACAGTACCAGTCAACTACAACTTTCCTCACCCTGCCAAAGTCTCTCTCACCCTGGCACACTATTCATACTACCCTGCCAACTTCTTAAAACAAACTGTACTACCCTGCCATGTCCTTTCACCCTGATACACGGCCACACTATCATCTTCCCTTACCCATTTACACCACCCTACCATCCTCCCACACCCTTCCACACCACCCTCCCAGCCTCGAATACCCTACCACATCCCCCTGCCTGTCCCCATTCCCCCACGAAGCCTCTGGGGATGCTTGGGGAACACGGTCGACCTCTCTGATTGAAGATTGGGGAAAATTACCTCGATACGCAGCACAAGTGGGGCTCTCATGCAAACGAATTGGGGCCAGAATGAGGCTCCCCCCTTCAGCGGCACCAGAGGACCCTTATGTGCTGTTGCATTTAGGATCATATTAAAGGAGACTTGGGGAATCCGGGGTGAAACAAGAGAAGGCCATGTCCCTTTGTCTTAGCCATACCAGAAGACCCTTATGCCCACTTGGAATTAGGGTCATATTACAAGAGAACTGAGGAATCACGTCCCTGTGCCTCAGCCGTACCAGAAGACCCCTAAGACCTGTTGCAATAAGGGTGATATTACAAGAGAACTGAGGCATTGGAGGCTATACAAGAACTGGCAATGTCCCTCTACATCATGCGTACCAGAAGACCCTTAAGACCAATTGCATTACGGCCGATATCAGAAGCAAAACTGAGAACACGGGGCAAGACGAGTAAGCCACATTTCTCTGCCTTAGCCACATTAATGACCCTTATGAACTGCCGCAACACGGGCGATATTAGGACGATAATAAGCCTCACGGGCAAGATAAAGAGTAGGTCACATATCTCTGCCTCACACCAAAAGACCTTTATGAATCTCTGTATTAAGGGTGGTTTTGGAAGCAAGTTGAGGACTAAGGTGCAAGACAACACAACACCCTTATGAAAAGCTGCATGAAGGGTGCTTTTAGAGGCGACTATCAGGACTCCGCGGTAAGACAAGGCCAAACCACGTCCCCTCTCACTTCAGGTGGTTACAGGTGAAGTTTTGTCTTAATGGGACGGAGCAAACACTTGGCGGTAACGTAGGATACACCGGGAAACGCAGAGTGGGGGTGTGGGTGATTCTGTGGCTTTAGGTCTCTCTCTCTCTCTCTCTCTCTCTCTTTCTTTTTTTTTTTTTCTCTCTCTCTCTCTCTCTCTCTCTTTCTCTCTCTCTCTCTCTCTCTCTCTCTCTCTCTTTCAAAGGGGAAGTATCTTACATTCTTTAACTAATATTTTTGATAGAGCCAAATGTCTGAGCTCAGAAGTCCTCAAAGATGTATTATGGTCGTTACTGTCAGTGTGTGTGTGTGTGTGTGTGTGTGTGTGTGTGTGTGTGTGTGTGTGTGTGTGTGTGTTAGGAAAGGCGCCTGCCTTAACAAGCCCTCTGTCATACCAGTTTGTAAGGGTAAACGAGGTGGGTCGTCAGCCCATGTACAGTAGGTGAGAGGGGAGATGTGGGGGAGGGAGGGGAGGGGGAGATTGGGGAGGAGGGAGAGGGGACTAGGGAGGTGGGAGAGAAGACGGGGAAGAAGACAGGGGAGGATTGGGGAGAAGTGACAGTGAGAAATAAGGGAGGAGAGTGGTGTGCAAGGAATTATAAAGTTAGACAGGCAGGGTTAGACATTAGGAGTGCAACATGGGGATAGGGTGAAAACATGACAGGTAGCAAGGGATGGGTCCGGAGGGGAGGCAAGGTAAGTAGAAAGGGTGGAGGTGTAGTGCAGGGGGTCTTGTGAGAAGGAAAGTGGGTTGCAAAGAAGGTTAGAGAGAAGAGGTTAGGAAAGAAAAGAGTGACAAGTTATGCGAGGAATGAAAAAGACAAAGACAAAGGCACAAACAGAAGTAGAAAATAAAGGAAAGGTAGAGAGAAGAGGTGGCAGACACAGATATATGAGGCAGACAAAAAAAAGAAAAAGAAAAAAGGCACAGAGAAAAGCAAAAGGGTGGCAGCCACAAAAATGGTAGGGGGAAAAAAAAAGATGAAGGGGACCACGAAGGCATGAGAGTGTATAGGGATGAGTGAGACGGCAGAGACGGGGAGGGAAGACAGAAAGAACAATAGACGGGGTGGAGAAAACGAGACAGGTGCCACAGGAAAAAACAGGTGAGGGACATGCATGGGAGACGGGAGGGAAGAGAAGGCAGGGTAGCTCGACGTGAAGGATGGGGGAACAGGTAAGAAATAAAGGAAAGGAATGGGGAAGAAAAGGGATAGGAAGGACAGAATACAACATGGGAAGGGTAGACGGAATAGGAGGGAACGAGGGAGGATAGGGGGGAAAATAAGGATAGGAAGGAGACTACAGAAGAGGGAGGGGGAGATGGAGTGAAAGTTACAAATGAGATGGCGGGGTTAGAGAAGGATAACAACAACGAGACATATAGAAGTGATACAGGTACTGAACAGGGATGGAACGAGGAGTGGCAGGGATGGGAGGAAGGCGAATCAAGGGAGCGAAAACAAAACAATACATTTTAAGCAAGGAGCAATGAAGGAAGAGAGGTGTGGCAGGAGAGGAGTGGAGAGAGAAAAGAAGGAAATATGGTGTGCAGAGGGGGAGAGGGGAGACAAGTAGAGAAGAGAAAGAGGGTGGGGGGAGGTGAAAACAAGACAAGCAGGGTTCCAGGTAAGGGGAGAGAGAGAGAGAGAGAGAGAGAGAGAGAGAGAGAATGGACATGGGTGGGTGTAAAAAATAGGGGAGGGGGAGGGGCAGAGAAGAAAGAGGGAGGTAGGAGGAAAAAAGTGCAAGCAAGGAGGAGAGAAAGAAAGAAAGAAAGAAAGGGGACAGGTAGAGAAGAGAAAGAGGAGGGAGGGGGGGAGGGAAAACAAGACAAAAGGAGGAGGAGGGTGCGAGGTAGGAAGCAACAGGACAAGTATGAGATTAGAAAAAAATGGGTCAAGAGTAGAAACAGGAAGACACAAGGGATGGAGTACCGGCCCGGAGGGAAGAGAAAGAGGAGGAGGAGGAGGAGGAGGAGGAGGAGGGGAGAGGAGGGAGAAAAGGCGGGGGGGAGGGGGAGGGAGAGAAAAGAGGAGTAGAGGAGGAGGAAACCAGGTAAGCAAGAGAGGACGGTAGTGGTGCCCCAAGCCCAGGTACAGAATATACATCACGCCCCCAAAGGCAACTCAGCCAAGCAACCCACAATTTTTAGGCCATAATTTGCATGTGGGTTAAGTATACGCCTCCACACGCCATCAGGGTATAACGAGAGTATAATAAGCCGCGGCCACGATATAACCGGGGTATATTAAGGCTCAGACATGCGGTATACTCCTTACGGTTCTGCGTAATGGTGTGTTTTGGGGGCTAAGTTGCGAGTGTGCGTTGTATACTTATATGTTGTTCGCCTACGGTTGGTTTGAACGAGAGAAAGAGAGAGAGAGAGAGAGAGAGAGAGAGAGAGAGAAATAACAATAATAATAATAATAATAATAATAACGCACCTCACATCCTAAGCCACTAATCAAATCCTAACTTAACACAGAAAAAAATACAAAATAAATACATAAATAAAAAAAATAAATAAATAACCAGTCACTGTCACCTCTACCACACTAATTAAAGGGGATTCTCAGGTGAAAAAATCTCAGGTGTAAAAACAAGGTGTACAAGATAGTAATTACCACCACAACGTCGCCAATTCCTACCACAAACAACCACACAAAAAGGGGACAACTACCACAAAGGATTTACCAACAGAAACACAATCCCAGCCTCCCTACTCATCGACGTTAATTACAGTACTAAAAGCGCGACGTCCCTACTCACCAACGATCTATGTAAAGGTATTATTGTCACTTATTTGTTCCACGGCCCTGTCCTAACGTATACAAACTTACAAGAGGAAAAAATAGCCAGATATCCCTACTCATCGACGTTACCTGTAGCGTGTGTGTCCCTACCTGAAGATGATCCCTATACCCCTCTTCAGCGCGATTAATGGCAAAGTGTAGTCATTATAGAGGGTCATTTTAATTAGTAACCAAGGAGACCCTGCGTTACTTAAAACACGAGTAACCACGGGAGTCATCATTCAGATAGGCTAAACACACACACACACAC
Source organism: Coenobita brevimanus (assembly GCF_032717465.1). Lineage (NCBI taxonomy): Eukaryota > Metazoa > Arthropoda > Malacostraca > Decapoda > Coenobitidae > Coenobita > Coenobita brevimanus. Next base: position 3,803,074 of record NC_136999.1, on the reverse strand, counting down.
ACACACACACACACACACACACACACACACACACACACACACACACACAAAGAAAAACTACCGATCCCTCCTCATCCACGTTAACAAATAAACACAACTTTTTCATATCACCTTTACCTGTGCCTTATATCAGCCTCTAATAAATACACCTGCGGAAAGAAATACGGGCACCCAATCATCCCTACTCATCGACGACGCTAACGAGTAAGTATATATAATCCCACCAGGCCCAGAGGCTCACCTGAACACTGCCCTGGGGGGGGTGAAAGTCAAAATTGCAACCCCCGCCAATTTTGAAAAGCTATCTCGAGTGTTAAAGATAAGAGAGCAAGACGGGCTTTGTAAGGGGTTGCTGCTACTGTGGATTTCTCAGATCTACCCCACTTATACTCATCTACCCCACCTACCTTGATCTACCTATCATCCCAGCTATACTAACCATTACTAAATCCACCTAACACTTATTCATTCATTCTATCCCAACTACCACAACCTTTCCTAACCTATACAATCTCTCTCTCTCTCTCTCTCTCTCTCTCTCTCTCTCACACACACACACACACACACACACACACACACACACCAACAACTAACTTTCCACCTAACTCAAATGCTCTACCATACCTCAACACTATTCTACATTCAACCGCACCAGGCTCTGAGCAACTTCATGAAAATATAAGCTTATCAGTACATTAACTTGTAAATTAAGTGAATCTAACCAATAATTCAGAACTAACTAATATTCCTCAATGCTATTTCAACCTCTACAATAAGCTTCTAGCCTGAATTCATCACTTTTTTTTCATTTTCTGTGTCAATGAAGGATGCCAAGACAAAATCCCTCCCCCCAAATAAAATTATAGAAATAATATACATAAAGCAAAAACGCGAATAAAAATAACAATTTCTAAAAACGAAGTCGACCTTTTCAATCAATCTTCTGTTCTTCCGTCAAAATCAAAACGTTATTTTTTTTTTTCCAGTGAGAAAAAAAAAAAAAAAAAAAAAAAAAAAAAAACAATATCGCCGTACCCCTCAAAATAAAAATTCAAAAATAAATATATATATAAATAAGTAACACTCGTAGCACAAACATGAATGAAAATTATACACTTTATAACCCTTACATGGAAAACAATGCAAAGGAGCCCCAGGTAAGAACAGGTAAAACACACACACACACACACACACACACACACACACACACACACACACACACACACACACACACAGGTAAAAATGCATTCCGCTGGAGAGGTCAGGACACACTGTATATAAAAGACTGGAAATCGTAAGCAAGAGGACAGCCAGACTGGGAGAGATTACGGTATTTAAGAGATGCTAAGTGTGTAAATGAAGGCCTAAGAATAGCAGTTAACCCCTGCGTAAAAAAGTTGAGTGTGTTGGTTGCAAAAAAAATAAATAAAAAAAAAAAGCTGAGAATGTGTTGGTAGTCGTGTGCTGCATGCCCGACTAAAACAGGAAGGAATGTGGGGTTTAGAGAGTGTGAAGAAGCAGCAGCCTACCTCAATACCCTGACCTTCCCCAAACATATTCTAACCTCTAATTTAACCTGAGAGTCTATGATGCTCCAAGAGACCTAACCTACCTGAACCAACCACTCTACCTCTTACAATTATATTTGTATTAGTAGTAGTAGTAGCAGTAGCAGTAGTAGTAGTAGTAGTAGTGGGGGTGATATATTATGAAGTGGGGTGATATATTATGAAGTGGGGTGATACGAAGTGGGGTAATATATTATGAAGTGGGGTGATATATTATGAAGTGGGGTGATATATTATGAAGTGGGGCGATGTATTATGAGGTGGGGTGATATATTATGAAGTGGGGTGATATATTATGAAGTGGGGTGATATATTATGAAGTGGGGTGATATATTATGCAGTGGGGTGATATATCATAAAGTGGGGGCGCTACATTATGTAGTGGGGCGATATATAAATGAACATCACATACCACAAGCATCCCTTCAGTCCGCGAACGTAATTAATTTTTAATTTATTTTTAATATTAAAATTTTATCCACATTAAGGGGGACTTATGGAGCTGGGGGGGGAGGGTATAGTCACCATTAACCCCTTCATTACGAGGGTGCTCTAAGATGAATATGTCGTCTAGAAGAAACAGGAAGAAAAATAATATAAGAATAGTGTACCTTAATTCAAGAGGTTAAAGTAAGATGTGGTAATATCTGTAAGGCGTGACTCAGGTAATATTCAATAAACCACGCGCCTTCATGAACGAATATGAAAACAAAGGCAAATCGCAGGCCATGATTCTGTGCTTAGGCAGGATGGTGTAATATGTATGTACGAAACGCCTGCCTTCCATTACTAACATCAAAAACCGTAAATAAAGAAGAGAAGACAAAAGAAAGATAAAAAAACGCAGGCTGGAGTAATTTGCAACAAACGCTCCTACTTATAAATGTAAAATGTATACCGTATACCGTGATTACCCAAGTATGATAGTTTAATACGTGAAATAAGGGTAACTAAAGAAGACATGGAAATCCGAAGGGTAACATAAGCATCGAA
>NC_136999.1:3775513-3798013 GCF_032717465.1 Coenobita brevimanus | reverse complement strand
AGATAACAGGTTTGAAAGTACTGAGAGGAAGAAGTGCAGGTTAAAATGATGTAGGAGGAACTGAGAATGCGAGAAAATGGGAGTGGTTAGAAGAAGAAGAGAAGAAGAAAAGAGAGGAGAAGAGAAAAGAAGAGGAGAGAACAGAAAAGAGGAGAGAAGAGATGAGAAAAGGGAAGATGAAGAGGAGAAGAAATGAGAAGAAATGATAAAAGGAGAGGAGAGGGGAGGAGAGAAAAGAAGAGCAGAGAAGAACTGAGAAAAGGAGAAGAAAGAAGGGAAGAGGAGTGGAAATTACATGAAAAATCAGATACAACACAATGAGAGGAGAGGGACAACGAATGAGTGAGTGGGAGTTAGAGAGTGAGAGGGCAGGAAGGACAATGTGGGCAAATATGGCGGCCTTATGGAGAAGAATGGAAGACAATATTTGGGAAGAAAGGGGGGAGAGGGGGAGGGTTAGAAGCAGACAAAGGATTAGGGGGGTGGGGAATTAAGGAAAAGGGGGCTTGAGAATACAGATAAAGGTTTCAGTATCATGGCGTCTTTAATTATTTTAGTCTAGCTACCATCAGACGATTTTACTCAGCTACTGACACCTGATAGTGGATTAGAAACACATTACACCAGCTCTTTATTTATGGGGTCCCACGATAACTGAAGAAAATCGTCCTGAAGCTGCGAATGATTAAATAAAAAGGGACACTGCTATTCTGAAAGGGTTAGAAGACTGAGATGCGGCTGGGGAATGACACAAAGGAGGGACGAGGTTTTGGGGAACTGAGGGGGTATTGACAGAGGAGGAAGGGAAACAGGAAGAGGTTGGGAAGGGGCTGAGGTAAGGTGGGGAAGGATGGGGTCTTAAATGAGGAAGTAGGATGAGGACAGAGGAAAGAGGATGAGGGTAAGACCACGGACATCAAAGCTGGTCGAGAAAGTACACACGTGATTTGATGAAAGGATGTGGCCAGGGTGAGAGCACGGTGATACAGGACTAACCAAGAAGTATTTCAATGTTGGGGGAGAAAATAAAGAGCAGATTTCATGAGTGTGGTGGGAGCTGGGATGGGTTGATTAGGGTGAGGGAGGAGACATATAAGACAGGAGGGGGGAAAAGTAAGAAAGCAATGTCAAGGAAAGATGCAATGATGGAGGGGTGATAAAGAAATGAGAGAAGAATCAAGAATAATACTTGAAAGAATGTTGGGGAAGAAAACATAGAGATTCTAAGATTGTGGTGAGAACTGGGTGGGTGGGGATACTGGGGGTGGCTAAGGAGGGTATGGGGGTGGGTGATCGGGGTATTGGGGGTGGACGGGTGGAGGTATTGGGGAAGGGTGGCTGGGGGTACTGGGGATGGGTAAGAAGGGTACGGGGATGGGTGACTGAGGTATTGGGGGTGGATGGGTGGAGGTATTGGAGATAGGTGGGTGGGGGTACTAGGGTGGGTGGAGGTACTGTAGGTGTGGGGGCGGGAGGGAGGGGTGGGGGTGGGGAGGGAAGGAAGATGAAAGACTAACCAGGATGTCGCCCAAGGGAACCTATGTCAAGTCTCAATTTTCTCGTGTTTGGCGTGACGATGGCAGACTTGGGCAGACTTTGCAAATTATACTTCCATTATAAAAAGGCGACTCTTCCATTACGCAAAGCTAATAATCATACCAGAACCCGCCACGATAAATGTAGTCAATCAGTTCCAAATTTTATTCTAATTTGCTCTTGCGCAACTGTTCTAACTTGATAAATATTCCTAACCCCCTTTCGCCTCAGTTGATGGCCATGCGTACTCAGATGCGGGGTTGATTTGACTAGTAACCAAGGAGTGTCGTTTCTACATCCTTCCGACCTAGCTGATGGCCATGTGTAGTCCAATGAAGGGGTTGATTTGACTAGTAACCAAGGATAGTTGTTTCTACTCCCATTCGTACCAGCTGATGGCCAAATGGAGTCAGGTTAGGGGGCTGATTTGATTAGTAACCAAGGAGCGTTATTTCTACATCATAACTAAAGGTCATCGAAATTCCTGCAAAAAGTGACATAGCATTCGAGCTGTAAAACTGACCCCGTTCCATCGGGTAAACACACACCAACTATAATAATCATACGAGAAAACACAACAATAACTATAATCCATTCCTCAAGTCCCAAAGCCTATTATAACTACTATTATTTTGTCTTCAGGAATAATGATAACTTTAATATGAGGCGAGGATCCCAACTGTGTCTCTTTCAATGTAATTTCCGTTCCGTAGACGCCAAGGTGAATAAGGTAATCTGCCCCTACCTGGTTATTACCTATCACCCAATGACACGTTGGCAAGGTAAGGGGTGGATCAAGGAGGAGGAGGAGGAGGAGGAGGAGGAGGAGGAATAAAATCGTCTGAAGATAGCAAGAATGAACCAATATTTTTCGTCATTTCATTCAACATTTTAACTAAGGTATCGCTATTCACACACACACACACACACACACACACACACACACCATCTCACCTGAAGAAGAAAGACACCTGGATAAGCATACATAAGAAGTACCTATTAAAAGACTCATTAACCTGGCACCCGTACTTATCCATAAATTTCTTACTTAATATGAATACTTTATCTTTACTGCTGTGTGTGTGTGTGTGTGTGTGTGTGTGTGTGTGTGTGTGTGTGTGTGAGAGAGAGAGAGAGAGAGAGAGAGAGATTGCAGATAGTGACACCACCATCGCTTAAAGACAAAAAATGACACTCGGCAGATCTAAGTATGACACAAGAAAGGCTAAGTATGACACTGACAGGAGCTGATATGACACTGACAGGCGCTAGTATGACACTGCTGACAGGATCAGATAGATGGATACACAGATAAATAGACAGATAGACAGAGAAACAGAAAGACAGACAGATAATACTCAGATATGTAGATGGGTGGATGGATGGATGAATAGGTAGGTAGGTAGGTAGATAGGTAGGTAGGAAGGTAGGCAGGTCGGCAGGTAGGTAGATAAGTGCGTAGGTAGGCAGGTAAGTAGGTATGCAGGCAGGAAGGTAGGTAGGTAGACAGATAGATAGCTAGATAGATAAAGAGAGAGACGGATCGATAAATAGCTAGGCAGAAACACGGCACAGGTAGAGAGGTAACCAATGAAAAGGTCACCTCAGGGATAATGATTGCAGACAGATCCACCGCCAACCCCTGCCATTACCCACCATCCATTACCACTACCAACCCCTTCCCCTGTTTGCATCCCACCACAACGCCAAGCCACGGGAGAGGGGGTTGGGGAGAGGGGGTTGGGGAGAGTAAAGCCATGGGGAGAGGCGTTGGGGAGAGGTTGAGAGGGAGGAACCATGGGGAGAGGGACTGGGGAGAGGTTGAGAGGGTAAAGCTATGTGGGGTGAGACTGGGGAGTGGATAGGAATGTAAAGCCATTTTGGGAGAGGTTAGAAAGTGGGTTGGGAGTAGGAGTGAAGGATTCAGTATAAAGCCACTAGGAGCGGGATTTGCGTGAGGGACTGGTGTTTGGGGATTGGTAGGGAGGGGGGTACTGAACTGCACAGAGGGACTGAGGAGAACTGGAATTCAGGACTGCAGAGGAGGAGGAAGAGAAGGTGAGATGGGGTGGTAAGGGAAGGGTCGGGAAGGGTGTGAGTGAACTGGGTGGGATGGTGGATTGGTAGGGGTGGTTGAACTGGTTGGAGAGGTTACGTGGGGTTAGAGGGTGGACTAAACTGGTGGGGAGGGATAGATAGGGAGATGTTGGAGGGGTTTGGGAGGTGTGTGGGAGGCGTTAGGAGAAGAACTAGCTGGAGGGGTCAGGAGTTGACTAAGAGGGCAGGAGGGGTTTCTGAGGGATTTAGATGTGTGAGAGAGAGAGAGAGAGAGTCGAGGAGGTGGGAGTGCCTCAAAATTACCGGTTTGGATGCATACGAGAGGCAAACGACGATAATACCAGATGAAGAAAGAAACACAGGCTGGCAATAACCCTATACAGAACCCGATATAGGACTCGATATACCCGATAGAAGACCCGATAACACCCGATAGAAGACCCGATAATGAATGGAGGAGGACTTAATGTGTGTTTTGGGAAGGAAGACAAGCTGGAAATGACCCGATACAGGACCCGATAATACCGACAGAAAACCCCGATAAGACCCGACGGAGGGCTTGGTATGTGCTGAAGGAAGAAGCACATACTGGCACAAAGGACCCGGTACCACCCGATAGAAGATCCGATAATAAACTCACACTATCAATAATACCTTTCAATTCTCGACACAGACCTCAACCAAAGAACCATACTCACCCAACACAGGACTCTCTCTCTCTCTCTCTCTCTCTCTCTCTCTCTCTCTCTCTCTCACACACACACACACACACACACACACAAAACCTCGAGCAGATCAGTCATGCCCCAAGAGAACAGCCAAACCACAAAATACCTGAGAATACCTGCAAATCATAAACCAAATTAGCCTATCGCTCTTCACGTCCTCACTTTAACTCCACCGATACAACTCACGCGCAAATAACAATCACTTAACCCTCATCACAACCACTTACTCTTGCCACTTATACTCTCACCACACAGCACTTTGGGGGCATATACTAAGTGTTCTGGGATTAACAAGTGTACCATAAGTGTCAAAGATGCTCGCGGTCGCCTTGGGTAGTGGGAGTCAACTTAGGTGAATTGCTGGGGAAAAAGTCTCTCTCTCTCTCTCTCTCTCTCTCTCTCTCTCTCTCTCTCTCTCTCTCTTGCTGTCGGGTGGTAATAACCTTTTGCTGCTACAATGCCAGGAGCAGTTTCCTTGCTCATCTCTCTCTCTCTCTCTCTCTCTCTCTCTCTCCTTCTCTATAATGTCCAAATCTCCCCTTAAGATGGCTAGAATGGAATATCAAGAGTTATTCCACCCATGAGAGGGTTAATAATTCGGGAATAATATACAGCAGTTCAAGAAAATATATTGGGCATTTAATGTACGGGAAATAGGCAAATATTAAGTCTGCATTTCATCCTGAGAGAGAGAGAGAGAGAGACTTAAAGAAAAAAGTCTTGACAAATCACTGTTCTAATATGTAAGAAATTAATCCTCTTAAGCCATATTCAGAAGGAAATATTTTAAAGCATAAATAATAAATATAAAAGTAAGTGTTGGGCCTGGAGTGCACTGAGGCGTGGAGGGTGGGTGTGGAACGAGGCAAGTGGAGGAGGTGGAGAGAGAGAGAGAGAGAGAGAGAGAGAGAGAGAGAGAGAGAGAAATGAACAGGCTTAGGTGCAAGTCCAAATTTTAACATTATCTATTAGCACTGTCTATCTATCTATCTATCTATCTATCAACACCACCAACTATTTATCTATTACCCAAACCTGTCTATTACCTAAACTATCTACTCCAACTAAATACCATCTACAACTACCTATTCTATCATCATCATCATCATCATCATCATCATCCAGCCTCTTACCTATCACCACTATCAATTACCCTGAACTCAATTGCCCGTAGTTCATCCACATCAATTACTATCATCAATTATCCAAAACTATCTATTACCTCACCAGCACTATCTATCATCCACACACAATTTCACTATCTATCTACCTATCTATCTATCTATCTATCACAACTATTAGCACCATCACCCACATCCAATTTCACTCTATCTATCAATCACTAGCCATTCAAACTCCCCTTAACCCACAACTATCTATCGGCAATACCTATTATCTACTACTATCTATCAGCTCGCCAGCACTATCTATCGACGCAGACGTGAGGAGGGGGAACAGGAGATGAGACCTGTAATTTCTAAACAGGTGATGATGATGATGATGATGATGATGATGATGATGATGATGGCAAAAATAACGATGATAATGACGACGAACACTACTGTATAATGACGATGAAGGTGATGATGGGATGATGATGATGGCAAAAATATCGATGACAATGATGATGTTGATGATGACAGTGTAGCATCGTCTCTTAGCCCAGTGCCTCGTGTGGGGTGATGGGGATTAACGGGATTAATGGGCAAAAGGGCAGGATTAAGGGGGGATTTAGACATTATGGAGGGTGGCTGAGAGAGAGAGAGAGAGAGAGAGAGGATGAAGACGATTACTACTACTACTACTACTACCACTACTACTACTTCTACCACTACTACTACTACTACCACCACCACTACTACTACTACTACTACTGCTGCTGCTGCTGCTGCTACTACTACTACTACTACTACCGATACTACCACTACTAATTCCGAGTTGAGTAATCCAGTCTGGGTATCGCGTATCACTGCGGTCTATGATGACTTAATGGTGTGTGTGTGTGTGTGTGTGTGTGTGTGTGTGTGTGTGAGAGAGAGAGAGAGAGAGAGAGAGAGAGAGAGAGAGAGAGAGAGAGAGTTAAAAAGAACTCCAAGAGCGAGAAATATTACCTAACTTTACCCCTTCCATCGCTCGACTATTATACACACATACACTTCAGTATAACGCCACACTCTTCCTCCAACTTCCACACACCACATCCACACCACCACTTCACACACCCACACCCACACCACACACCACATCCACACACAGACTTCAATACAGCACCACATCACACCCCCATCTTCCAAGCACCACACACACTCAACACCACACCCACACCACCACCACACACCCCCTACACACCATACCACCACCTCACATTTCCCTCCACACCCACACCACCACCTCACACACCCTTCCACACCACACCACCACCTCACACCCCTTCCACACCACACCACCACCTCACATACCCTTCCACACCACACCACCTCACACACACCCTTCCACACCACACCACCACCTCACACACCCCCCACACCCACACCACCACCTGACACACCCCTCCACACCACACCACCGCCACACACACCCTTCCACACCACACCACCACCTGACACACACCTACACCCACACCACCACCTGACACACCCCTACACCCACACCATCACCTCACACACCCTTTCACACACCCACACACACTCACTTAGAATACAATCGAGACCAGATAACAGATCCACTTCTTGCCACTCCAAAGTAGTCGAGATTGCAGTAGAAAGTTCTCTTGATGCTTCCAGTGGCCGATAACGCTTGAGAAAGAGACAATACACAGAGATAAGCTTTTAAACTGGATCTCAACTTGCAGGTAAGAAATTAGCCTCCCTACCTGACCTCAAAACTGTAAGATTTTAATATAGATTTCGGTTTTAGGTCTGGATCTTAAAAATACAGGTAAGTTCCTAACAATGATCCTTAAAACATGGTTCCAACATTGCAAAACACACACACACACACACACACACACACACACACACACACACACACACACAAGCATAAAAACATGACGTCAAAACTTCAAGACACACCACATTGAGAAAAGCTTTCAAACTGTATTTAAAAACGAAAGGTAAAATAAACATGAGAGAGAGAGAGAGAGAGAGAGTGTGTGTGTGTGTGTGTGTGTGTGTGTGTGTGTGTGTGTGTGTGTGTGTGTGTGTGTGTGTGTGTGGAGAGAGAGAGAGAGAGTAGTAGTAGTAGTAGTAGTAGTACTGTGTGTGTGTGTGTGTGTGTGTGTGTGTGTGTGTGTGTGTGTGTGTGTGTGTGTGTGTGTGTGTGTGTGTGTGTGTGTGTGTGTGTGTGTGTTGTGTGGCCTTAAACGTGATCTGGGCTCAATATCAAACACTGAGATGAACTTCTGAACTTGACCTAAGAAACGGAAGAGGAAGATCTCAAGACGAAAACTGAGACATATCAAAGAGAGATTAGTTTTCCAGTCAAATCTCGAATCCATAAGAAACTGTATGATTTTTATTTTTATTTTTACGCAGAGCATTAGTTGGTAAGATTTTTTTTTTTGGGGGGGGGTGGAGGGTCACGGATCTTGAATTTTGCTGTTATTTTTTTTTTTTTCTTGGAGGGAACAATTTGAGGACTTCTTCATGGCCTTTGATTCCTTCTTCCTTGCATTAAAAAAAAAAGTAAAAATATAGGTACTAGGTTAAGAGGTCTTTAGCCAGAGGGAACGTCTTAAAATATTTCCTTGGTAACTTTTGATGAGTATTTTTGCACAGGAGATTTTTCGAACTCAATGGCCCAGATTTGTCTTCATTAATCCCTTCACTACGTCTCTCCTAATCTAAAAATATTGAGGAACTGTGAATAAAATAAAGACGAATATTTAAAGAGGGAATTTAGATATAGCCTTCACTAACTCCTTTATTAACAGCCGTCTCCTTTAATCTAAATAAAATCGCCTGGTACAATAATAAAACAATCTTTTTTTTATTATTAGCTGTCTCCTTTAAATAAACTGATACTGGCAAGAATAAAACAAACTCCTTTATTAACACCTGCCTCCTTTAAATAAAATCTCTTGATACTATGCAATAATAAAGCAAGACCGCATCGTAGTGAAGGGGTTACATCAGCCTTAAAAAAAAGAAAAAAAAGAAAAAAGAAAAACAGACCCCCCCAAATTCACCCACACTTTATTTTGTTTTTTTTTCTTTTCTTATTTTTTCATGCCGGTCATTTACTCCTACTGTTACACCCTTAACGTCTCCATCGCCTCAAATCACCACAAACATCACGTAATTGCCATCATTAGGAGCCTCCCCCTCACCACACCTCTCATTATCTCGTATCATTATCTCGAGTCGGTCGTGTTCTGGCAGTCAGGGTTAAAAATTTTCTGATCGGATCTTGAGTCAATTTTTTTTTATATATATATTAAGAAGCCACCATGACAGCTGACTATTTTATCGACTTTTTTTTTTTTTCTTATTTTTTTCACCTTTAAAATACCTGTCGTCTTTTTTCACCTTAAAATTACCTGTAATTTGACTGTGACACTTTTGGTACCTGTTTGAGTCAAGATAAAAAAAATAAACACAAAAATAATTATCTTCGGCACGAGGCCTTATTATTATTATTATTATTTTTTATTCTACAAACGCCTGGCTATTTTTATTATTTAGTTAAAGAGAAACTGCCTTTTTTTTTTTAAGTACAGATAAATAAATACAAAGGCTATGAAAGTGAAAAGTATCCCTTCCCTAAAGTAAATAAATAAATAAATAAATAAATGAGGAAGAGTCAAAGTCAAAGGTGGAAGTGTTAAGAATGTTTATAGATATGATAAGAAAGTGGAAGAAAGTTTATAGATTTGGTAAGACAGTGAAAGAAAGTTTATAAATTTATTAAGACAGCGTAAGAAAGTTTATAGATTTCGTAAGACAATGTAAGAAAGTTTATAAATTTGGCAGGACAATATAAGAAAGTTTATAGATTTGTTAAGAGAGGCTAACCCTGTCTTTCCCACTGATATCTTCTTCTGTTACTCATAATCATCACTCTGTCAGGCTCTGTAATCACCACACCCTGCCATCACCAAAACCACCATCATCACCACCTCTTCCCTTCCTTTCCCCCTACCAGCACCACCTCTTCCCTTCCCCCTACCCTCATCACCACCACAATCATCATCCCATCTTTCTTACCACCACAATCACCACACTCCACACAGCCACCATCATCACCACCACAATCATCACACTTTCCCCTGTCATTACCACCATCTACTGACTCCCCCTCCTATCATCTCAATCATCACATTTCATCTTCACACTACTACTATCACTAAACCTTCCCCCATCACAAACGCCTGTAGTAGTAGTAATAGTAGTAGTAGCAGTAGTAGTAGAAATTGTAGTAGTAGTAGAAGTATTATTATTATTATTATTATTATTAGTAGTAGTAGTAGTAGTAGTAGTAGTAGTAGTAGTAACAATAATAATAATAATAATAATAATAATAATAATAATAGTAATAATAATAATAACAACAGAAGGAATGAATGTAGAGAAGACGCTTCCCCTCTTATCTGTGTGTGTGTGTGTGTGTGTGTGTGTGTGTGTGTGTGTGTGTGTGTGTGTGTGTGTGTGTGTGTGTGTGTAAATGAATTATTGTCTTGTTATCCATGTATGTTCTCACGGCCACTCCAGATATGACGTCAAAGGGAAGAGAAATAAAACCTTACGTACTAATATTTGTTCTACTGTTCTTACGTTCTTATCTCTTGTTTTGATAAGAAGGCGGATATTATTCAACTTGTCAACTGTTGTAATCCTCTTTCCCTTGTCCTTGTATCCCTTCAATCTCCCTCCACCTTGTCAATCTGCCAACTGGTCAAGAGGACACACACACACACACACACACACACACACACACAATCTCTCTCTCTCTCTCTCTCACACACACACACACACACACACACACACACACACACACACACACGGGGGTTAGAGGTGAGGGGTAGTGGCCACACACACACACACACACACACAAACACACACACACACACACACACACACTGCTTGGGGTGTCACCTATCTCACTCCTCTGCCCTCCCTATCACACGTCTTAAATTGCCTTCTTCATATATTACTCACAATTTCTCAACCTCCACCTTTTAAACGGTAGAACTCTTGCAACCAGCCTCTTAGACGTGTGTGTGTGTGTGTGTGTGTGTGTGTGTGTGTGTGTGTGTGTGTGTGTGTGTGTGTGTGTGTGTGTGTGTGTGTGTTTTATCAGCCAGTATAGCCAGCATATGAGAGCACAAACTAACATACCCACTCTGAATATCTGTCACGATTTACCATGCGAATTATGACTCATGAAAACGCAGATCGGGAGACGAACACATTACCACCGAGTCAACGAGGCTCCCTGCAAGTGTTTATATAGTACTAACAGGTATAGAAAAATTAAGAGCATCCCCTACAAAAAACAAACAAACAAACACAAACACAATCATAAATCATCTGGAGAAATAATAGTCTTACTGATAGTCTCTGAGCAATAGTTTTATCTGATAGTCCCCCCGTAGCCATAGCAACCGTGTCTCTTGCCCCTTCAGTCCGATGGTGTTTTTATTCCTGTTGCTCCCAGACGGTTTTTCTTCAATTCGGTATGGGCTTCCTGTAGCGAAGGTGTTAATGAAGGCAATTATCTAACCCTTCCAATTCAAAGGCTCTCTCCTAAACTTAAGGAAATCGTCTGGAAGTAGTAGTAGTAGTGAGAGAGAGAGAGAGAGAGAGAGAGAGAGAGAGAGAGAGAGAGAGAGAGAGAGAGAGAGAGAGAGAGAGAGAGAGAGAGAGAGAGAGAGAGAGAGAGAGATGACGCAGAAAAGAGAAAGAAAAAAAAAAAACTGGTGAGGAGGTGGCCGGTTAGGCGAGGATCAAATCGTAAGCTGGTGGCAATAAATCAACCACGTCATCGGGCTGAAGGGGTTTGAGAGGCCAGAGATGAAGCATAGAGAAGAAGAAGAAAAAAGAAGAAGAGGACGAAGAAAAAAAAAAAAGTGTTGGTAAGTGTAAGAGGAGTGGCTTTATCACACCTGCTTAACCCCACCGGCCACCACTTAGCGCTCAGAGGAAAAACACTCGAGATGCATTGTGTGTGCTCTGGCCGGACCTCAGCTTACATCACATCACGCTGCCTGGCTTCATTACGCCTCAACTTACTCCATCTTCGCTTACTTCACCTCCTCTAACTTCATCTTAACTCACCTCACTTCGCATCACCTGACCTTACCTCTCTTTATCTTTGCTCCCCTGGCCTTACCTCATTTAATCTTACCTAACCTCACTTCCCCTCATCTCACCTGATACCCATCCTTCCCCTCCCCTCACCTCATCTCTAAGTAACTTCAATTCACCTCACCTCGACTCACCTCACAACGCATTACCTCATCTCATTTGCCCCCAGCACCTCCCCCCACACATATCCCGCCCCCACTCCTCCCCTCCCCTTCCCTCCAACCCACCCACCCCATCACATACAAGTCAGCTATGTATCCATCCATGTTCCCCATCCCCCACCACCACAACAATAACATTAATACCATACCACACATACCCAATCCATAAGCGCTGGCGTATCTCTTATCCTGCATCTGTGTTTATGTCGAATGTCGCAAAGCCAAAGTAAACACATTCCAATCTCTATGAAAATCCGTGTAGATCTTTTTTTAAATAGAAGGAAGAAGGAACCAAAGGCCAGACGTCTGCAAGATTATTCCAAGAAAAAAATACACACACACACACACACACACACACACACACACACACAGACGGATATGGCGTAAAGTATTTATAAGTAAATCAGTGTGGACATGCACGAACAAACACAACCACTGCCGGAGCAAGGCTGAGAGTAAAGGAAGATGCAAAGAGCATGAATGAAGGAGGGGAGGGGAAGCACTGCGTTGTTGAGGGGGAAGGGGGAAGGAGGGAGAAGGGGAGAGGGGGAGGGGGGAAGGGAAGGGAGGGGAGGGGTATGTATGACGTCACAAGTGGGATAGCTTACAAAACCACGCCCTCTCCCGCCTCCACCCATTTTCATCTCTCTCTATGATGCTGCAGTTCTCTCTCTCTCTCTCTCTCTCTCTCTCTCTCTCTCTCTCTCTCTCTCTCTCTCTCTCTCCTCATGAGCTTAGATGAACCTAATGATGGGGTGATCCAAGGAGAACTCTTTCAGGGGATCCAGAAATTAAGAGTGGCCAGGTGTATTTCAGGGGTGGCCAGGTGTATTTCAGGGGTGGCCAGGTGTATTTCAGGGGCGGGCAGGTGTATTTCAGGGGCGGGCAGGTGTACTTCAGGGGTGGCCAGGTGTACTTCAGGGGCGGGCAGGTGTATTTCAGGGGCGGGCAGGTGTATTTCAGGGGCTACACCACAAGTAATTAGCCGAAGTGTAGGGGTTAATATCATCAAATCTCCGTGAGTAATATGCAGGTAATATCAGCCTCTTCAGTACGATAAGACACTCCCTATTAAACCATCGATATTACTTGATCATCAGAAGACCATCACACTAAAAAGAAAGGAGGTTCACATTAATCCCGTCCATACGATAT
This sequence comes from Coenobita brevimanus, assembly GCF_032717465.1. Taxonomy (NCBI): domain Eukaryota; kingdom Metazoa; phylum Arthropoda; class Malacostraca; order Decapoda; family Coenobitidae; genus Coenobita; species Coenobita brevimanus. Next base: position 3,785,071 of record NC_136999.1, on the reverse strand, counting down.
ATCATTTTCATCCCTCTTGCTTCCTCTTGATGGTGCTATGGAGCTTGGGAGATACCACTCTTGACTGAAGTGGGTGATATCGACGTGGGTTGCATAGATGGAATACCGGAACTAGAGAGGTAAAGGCCATATACAGACTAACGTTGGCAAAGAGGAGAGGCCTGGGAGTATCGTGTGTGTGTGTGTGTGTGTGTGTGTGTGTGTGTGTGTGTGTGTGTGTGTGTGTGTGTGTGTGTGTGTGTGTGTGTGTGTGTGTGTGTGTGTGTGTGTGCATCTACATTTAGCCCAACGCACCGTACTGTGAGGACTGACACTGGCTACGAGACTCCAATCACTTCTGTCCTTATTCAGTACCAAACCACCTCTCGCAAGACACCATCCTACCTCATATGACTCCCCCATCTGGCCTCTCCACCTGATTCTCGACCCACCTGTTCTTCCTTACCCACACACACACACACACACACACACACACACACACACACACACACACACACACCTCCTTCAAACACACTACTCCATGGCCTTGTCCCTCCACTTAGTTCTCGACCCACCTCCTCTTCTCTCACCCATCCCGCCCACTCCTAATCCTGAAAAAAATAAAGCAACTCCTGCATTCCTCTTCACTCACTCACTAGGATATCATCTTCAGGTCGTTACAGTCACCACCAAGCGATTTATTCCAGACCTCTCGCAATGAGGGGATCAATGAAGGCTGTATCTCACCTTTCCGCTTCTAAGACTCCACTAAATTGAATAAAACAACCAGGAAATAGCAACGAACTGACGATACTAGCATGCATTTCCACAGAAAGCCAATTCGGGTCTTACTCTCCCCTGCCTACGAGATTGGAATGACGTGGAATGGGAGAGGAATGGGAAAGGAGGGATCATCTGCACAGACACCCCATTATAGGCCTTTTTTTTTTTTAAGGAAGAAAGAACCAAAGGCCAGGAGCCAGCAAACCGTTCCTTCCAAGAAAAAAAACAAAAACAACAGAGCCAAATTCAAGATCCGTTCACTTCGAGATGCCTAGACACACTGCGTTTGAATGACTGGAGATCACAGGAAGTAGGAAATATTGTACAGACAGAGGGAGACAGTTCCAGAGTTGACCTGTTGCATACATGAAGGACTGGAAGGAATGAGAGGCAGCTGGTGAGAAGGCACGACGCAATGTTGTGTATAATGACCACCCAAGAGTACCAAACGGGATACGGGAATAGACAGATAGATTGACAGATAGATGGATAAATAGATAGATAGAAAGATAGACACATGGAAACGGATACGTGTACGGTAAATATATATAAACAGAGGAAAGTTGTAACTGCAGATAAATACAATAATGATAAGCCTTAAGCAATCTAATGATCTATATAATTATCTGTTTTATCAAATTACACCAATATATTCCTATACACGGACAGATAGACAGATACGGACGGACACACAGACAGACACAGAACACATAGATTTTTGAGACAGACAGACAGACAGATAGAGGCGGACAGACATACAGACATAAAGACAGACAGACACAGACAGACAACAGGCACACATACATACATCAAAACAACGAATACGACACGGACAGATATGGATGAACAGACGTGTAGATAGAGAGACAGAAAGATTGATAGACAGACACAGATACTGTAGATATATAGAAAGATAGATAAAGATTGAGACGATAGATACAGATAGATAAATAGATACAGGGACCTATAAAAACAGATATCACAAAACCACGCCCTCCTCTCTCTCTCTCTCTCTCTCTCTCTCTCTCTCTCTCTCTCTCTCTCTCTCTCTCTCTCTCTCTCATATACATCACTCCATATGCCACCCAGCAGCTGACCCAATAAACAAAGCCAGAGAATACCAATGAAAACAGGAGAGAGAGATTTAGGCAGATAGATAGATAGATAGACAAATAGATAGACACAGGGACCTCGATAGACAGACATAAAATCAGCCAGTCCTTCCACCACCAAGCCAACACCACTGCCTAAATACGAGTGAAAATAGCCACGGAGAGAAATAGCCAGAGATAAAAAGATAAAGAGAGAGAGATAAACAGATAATGAGAGAAAGCAGATAGAGAGAGAGAGAGATAAGACAGAGATAAGCAGATAAAGAGTTGCAAATAAATAGAGATAAGCAGAGAAAGAGATAAGCAGATAGAGAGGATAAAGAGAGACAGAAATTAGCAGATACAGAGACAAGCAGATAATGAGAGAGATATGCAAATAAAGAGAGAAAGAGACAAGCAGATAAAGAGAGAGAGATAACCAGATAAAGATACGCATAAACACAAATCAAACAGCACTCCTTCCACCTCCCCTTTACGCCACACAGCAGCTGATCCAACACGCCACTATACCAGGTTTACGAGAGAAAACAACCAACGCGGGAGTTACGGCAGGCCCTCCACGTAACTCACCCGGGGATGATGCAACGCGGGGGCAATCGGACACCAGACGCTGCGGTTCCTCGTTGCAATCTCGCCACGTCAACCCTCCTGCAACACTGACCAGAAGAACGGGAGAGGGGGCGGGGGTTGCAGTGAGGGAGGGGGGCAAGGAAGGGGATTGTTTTGCGCTGTGCGGGAGGGGGACAAGGAGGGGGGATTGCTGTGTGTTGTGAGGGTATTTCCAGACGGTTTTATTCAGCTTAGGAAAAAGGCCTCTCGTAGTCAAGGGGTTAAGTTTGTATTGGTATCCAGAAGACGGTATTATTTCACTTTCCTTCCACTCCCTCTTCCCACCCTCTCTCTCTCTCTCTCTCTCTCTCTCTCTTCCTCCACGTCCTCTCCTCTCCCTCCTTCTCTCCACTCCTTCTCTCCTCTCTCCTTCCCCCTACCTCCTCCTTCCCTCCACCTCCTTCTCACCTCCCTCCTTCCCCCTACCTCCTCATTTCCTCCACTCTCTCTTCTCCTCCAATTCCTTCTTCCCTCTACACTATCCTTCCCTCCCTCATCTTCGTTCCAACTTTCTCTCCTTCCTTTCCACACCTCTCCTCCTCCTCCACTCTCTTCATCCCTCCACTTCCTCCTTTCCTGTGACTCTCCTTCCTTTCACTTCCTTTCCTCCACTCTTCTTCCTTCTACCTCCTCTCCTACTCTCCACATCCACCAGCTCTTCCTTTCCTCCTCTCCTCCATTCTCTCCTTCCCTTCCTCGGCTCCTCTCCTCCACTCTCTTCGTCCCTCCACCTCCTTTCCTCCACTTTCTTCCCTCCTCCACCTCCTCTTCCCCTCCACTCCACCCAGCCAATCATGTCATTCACTCACCTCTGTACCTAAAGAGGGGGTGTATGAGGCCAGGGGGGATAGGAGGGTAGGGGAGGGGAGGGGAGAGTAGGGGGAGGTGTGGGAGGGGTGTCTGAGAAGGATGGGGGTGAGGGTGGGGGGTTAAGAGGGAGAGGGAGAACAAGGGGAGGTATGGGAGGGGTGTCTGAGAAGGAAGGGGGTGAAGGTAGGGGGGTCAGGAGGGTAGGGGAGAGAAGGGGAGATGAGGGAGGGATGTCTGAGAAGGAGGGGGTTGAAGGTGGGGGGGTCAGGAGGTAGGGAAGAGTAAAGGAGGGGTGAGGGAGGGAGTGGAAGAGAGCCACGAGTTAAATGATGTCAATTAATCTACTCCATATACCAAAAATCTGACTTTTCTTTTACTTCTCTTTCATCAAATTGGTTTTTCCTGTTGTCCAGTCTCTCGTCTCTATCTCCTACTAAACCCATAAAAAAAAAAATAAATAAAATAAAGGAAGGGGGGACTGCAGTGGAAAGGAATATGTCACAGAAGAAAAGCCTAATGGGATGTGCTGGTGGTGGTAAGAGCTGCTGGAAGGGAACTGTGCGGTCTCGAGTTCGACTGAGGGTGTTGCAAGGTATACAAGGTGGACAGAGAGAGAGAGAGAGAGAGAGAGAATGAGAGAGAGAGAGAGAGAGAGAGAGAGAGAGAGAGAGAGAGAGAGAGAGAGAGAGAGAGAGAGAGAGAGAGAGAGAGAGAGAGAGAGAGAGAGAGAGAGAAATTAAATTAGGTCCTTTTTTTTATCAGAGCCAGCAGGTGGCTTCATAAAGATGAGGAAAATCCATACCATCTATCTTTCATTCTTTTTTTTTTTTTTTTGTGAGGAAGAAGGAACCAAAGGCCGCAAGCTTATCCATCTTTGTGTGAGCTATTTATTTATTTATTTATTTATTTTCGACTAACTCATGACAGGGCAAGATTCTCCTTTGTTCAGAGCCAAACAATTTTCCAGGCGATTTTTCCAGGCGATTTTCCAGACGATTTTCCACGTGAGTTTAGACGATTTTCCAGACGATTTTTCCAGACGATTTTCCAGGAAAGTTTAGGCGATTTTCCAGACGATTTTTCCAGACGATTTTCCAGGAAAGTTTAGGCGATTTTCCAGACGATTTTCAGCCGATTTTTTTCCAGACAGTTTTTCCAGATGATTTTCTTCTAGCTAAGGAAGGTCATGTCCTCTGAAGGGTTAAGGCAAATTATAAAAAAATGAAATGAAGGTTGTGAATAATGAAAGGCACGGGACGGGAGGTGGGGTTGGGGAGGGGGTGGAGAGGGTGTACTGGTGAGAGAGAGAGAGAGAGAGAGAGAAAGACAGACAGACAGACAGACAGACAGAGAAGGGGGGGGAGGCAAGGCGATGTGAGAGGAAAAAAGGAAAGAGAGGAGGTGGAAAGAGTACTGGAACTGGAGAGGAGAGATGGTGGTGATGAAGGGTGAGGGGGAGAGGGGAATGTGAGGGGAGGGAGAAAGGGGAAAGGGTGAGGGGGAGAGGGGAAATGTGAGGGGAGGGGGAGAGGGGAAATGTGAGGGGAGGGGGAGAGGGGAAATGTGAGGGGAGGGGGAGAGGGGAAATGTGAGGGGAGGGGGAGAGGGGAAATGTGAGGGGAGAGAGAGAGGGGGAGAGGGGAAATGTGAGGGGAGGGGGAGAGGGGAAATGTGAGGGGAGGGGGAGAGGGGAAATGTGAGGGGAGGGGGAGAGGGGAAATGTGAGGGGAGGGGGAGAGGGGAAATGTGAGGGGAGGGGGAGAGGGGAAATGTGAGGGGAGGGGGAGAGGGGAAATGTGAGGTGGTGGGGAGAGTGGAAATAAGAGGGGAGGGGGAGAGGGGAAATGTGAGGGGAGGGGGAGAGGGGAAATGTGAGGGGAGGGGGAGAGGGGAAATGTGAGGGGAGGGGGAGAGGGGAAATGTGAGGGGAGGGGGAGAGGGGAAATGTGAGGGGAGAGGGGGAGAGGGGAAATGTGAGGGGAGAGGGAGAGGGGGAGAGGGGAAATGTGAGGAGAAAGGGTGAGGGGGAGAGGGGAAATGTAAGGGGAGAGGGGAAATGTGAGGGGAGAGGGTGAGGGGGAGAGGTGGTATGGAGCAGGAGTCAAATGAACTGAGGGAGGAGCAGATGAGGGAGGAGGAGAAGGACGGAGGTAAGGGGGGTGAAGGATGGGGAGAGGGGTGAAGGAGGGGGGTGTGGGGAGAGGAGGTAAGAGAAGTCGAATAAGAAGGGTGCGTCAGTCTGAGAGTGGGGGGTGGGGGGAGGAGGTGGACGTATACCTGTGTTAATTAGAGAGTCACTAATTAGATGCACTAGTGAGAGCCTCATTCTCTCTCTCTCTCTCTCTCTCTCTCTCTCTCTCTCTGCTTACCTGTATCTTAAAGGTGAACAATGACGAAATTCTACTCAAGTCCAATGTAACGACAGAAAATACATTCAAAACGAGATCTCACTTTTATCCGAATCGACAGACGGCGTGTATATAAGGTTCGGTTACGTTAGATTAGGTTAAGTGGGGTTGGGTTAGGTTGGGTCAGGCGGGGTTAAGTTAGGTTTGGCTAGGGTTAGTTTAGACGGAGTTAGACGAGGCTAGGTTGAGTTAGATTTCCCTGTGATTCCAAACTTTGTCACTCTAGAAAATTTATCCCAAGTGAGAAGTAACAAGTACCTATCAATCAAAATAACTGCCTACCTACCTTATCTACCTACATATCTGCCTATCTACCTGCCTACCTACCTACCTACTTACCTACCTACCTATCTATCTATAACCTGACGCCTTAATCCCGGTAAGAGTGACCACAAACAAAACGCCTCCACGTCCCCTTACCCTCTGCGATCAATCTGCCCTCCCTCCACTTCACACTGCTCTCATTCATATACCTTTCTGATACAGCCCTCCACCTCATCCACGGTCTCCCCCTCCCTCTCCCCCTCCACCTCATCCATGGCCTCCCCCTCCCTCTCCCCCTCCACCTCATCCATGGCCTCCCCCTCCCTCTCCCCCTCCACCTCACTCACTCACACACACACACACACACACACACACACACACACACACACACACACACACACACACACACACAATCTCCTAGTCAGTCTCTATTCTCTCCACATAGCCTAGTCAAACCATCTCATGATACTTGTTACAATATATTTTTTTTTACTCTAACCTGGCCTAAAACTACCATCTCTCCACCTTGAATACGAAGTTATAACAATAAATTAACACTAGAATAAGGTGTCGGTCACGAATAAGTGCCATGAAAAGGACGCAGAGGATCTTTTGCCACTGATCTACGTAAAACAGGCCGAAAAAGGACGAAAATCTGGGCCATGTTTAGGTGAAAAGAGTAAACAACACCAATATCAACCCCACTTAGGTTCCAAACTTCCTCATCTGTTTATCTCACCACGTAACTCCAAGCTCCGCATTCTCGCCAGGTAAGGAAGCTCCCTCGCATCTCATACTAAGCGACTTATATATATATTTTTTTACATGGCTAATTAATATCCTTCTGTATGTTATTTATGCAGAGTATGGCGATGTTTGAGGGATCTGCGTAACACGGAAGAGAAGAGTAAGGTAAAGTAAGCAAAATAAATAGCTTAAGAAAAGATGTTAGGGAGCTTCCTTAACCGACGAGAATATGGCTCCACGACAATTGCAGTTTTTTTTTTTTATTTCCTTTGTTTTTCATTCCTCCATCGTCTCTTAAAAAATCTTCCTTGGCATATCAGTGTGGTTAATAAGGCAGCTCGATGGCCGGGACTCAAGTGGCGGTATGGCGGATGCAAGGGTACAGGTATCGGTAATGTCGCTAGATCAATACCCGGCGCGAAACAATATATCTAAATAAATAAATAATAAACCTGAGTCTCTGTTTTGTTTTTTCTTGGAGGGACCATTCTTGTGGCCTTCTAGCCTTTGGTTCCTTCTTCCTTGCATAAAAAATACTGTATAAACACTACAAATATCATCATCCTACTGCTACTCTCCACAAAAAAACAACAATAATATTTCTACTAGTGTTGCTGCTACTACTACAACAACAACAACAACAACAACTACTACTACTACTAATAATAATAATAATAATAATAATAATCACCACCACCACCACCACCACCATCATCAACAACAATCATAACAGCAATAATGACGATGGTAATGATGATGATGATGATGATGATGATGATGATGCTGAGGAAGGAAAATACTAATAAGGAAAAGTACCATAACGAATAATATGACAAGGAAAACCAAGCAAAACAAAGACAACAAAGACACCACATAATAAAATGGTGACAAAAAAATTATGTGAGAATGAAAAACAATGAAAAAACAAAACAAAAAACAGGAAAAGAGGAAAAATAAAGATAAAAATAAAGTGATTAATATAACACAAAAGAAATGAGGCTTGAGATTAATGAGGGCAGGAAACACACACACACACACACACACACACACACACACACACACACACACACACACACACACACACACACACACAGAATCCTGCCCAAAAATGAAGGTGGCAGGAAATAATAAAGTAAGAAAACAAGAAAAGCATCAATAAAGTATGAGGGAAAAAAAATAAAAAAATCACATATATATATAAAACTAAAAAAATCATAACCACCAATTTCTCAAAACCGAAATATCTCAACACTAAAAAAAATGGCGTGGTCGAAATCCCAAAAAATTAATTATAAACATATCGTTCAACATATAAAGTCTTCCCAAAATTTTGTAACCCATGTGATATATTTACTCTCTCTCTCTCTCTCTCTCTCTCTCTCTCTCTCTCTCAGCACATCTTGGAAGGTTACAGCAGAATACAAGGATACAGAGGAGCATAGCAACCCTCCTATCTCAACTTTATAATGTTTACAAATAGGCTTGGATACAAACACTGGAGTTCCTGTATAAACAACTAATACTCCATGTTTTATCAAAATTAATATAGTTTATCCTTATGTTGGTCTTGATACAACCTACACCCATTTTCTATAGCTTTCACGGTGGTAACAAAACTGAATTAAGTGTGAAAATGTAAGTAGTAGTAGAAGTAGTAGTAGTAGTAGTAAAAGTAGTAGTAGTAGTAGTAGTAGTAGTAGTAGTAGTAGTAGTAAAAGTAGTAGTAGTAGTGGCAATAGCGGTAATAACAAAATCCAGCAACCCAGGCCCCATTTTCTTTAGTCTCAGTTTTAAGGGATACTAAGCTAAAATAATCAAGTTTACTCCGAAGAGCACTATTTCCCGCTCCAGGGGTAATTGCCTGGAGGACGCTATGTGTAATTTGCTCTCAAGTGGGGGCGGCACAATTGAGATAATGACCTGAGGGGGGCAAGGGGGGGACTGTGTTAATGTTTCATAAGGCTGGCTCTCCTCTCTCTCTCTGTCTCTCTCTCTCTCTCTTTCTTGATTTTGTCTCTTTTCATCTTAATCTCGATGTTTTTGTGTCACTTTCGATTCTCTCTCTCTCTCTCTCTCTCTCTCTCTCTCTTAAACTCATATCTTGTCTCTCCCCTTCACCCTTCTCTTTCTCCTTTCATCCTCTTTCAAACTCCCCTACCATTAATATTTTACAATTCTCTCTCTCTCTCTCTCTCTCTCTCTCTCTCTCTCTCTCTCTCTCTCTCTCTCTCTCTCTCTCTCTCTCCCTAAAAGTATAAGTCACAGCCTACGTGTTCATTTTTTTTTTACACCACAACGGATAATTAATGAAAAAGACATGAATAATTTTTTTTTTCAAATATATCTGAATGCTTTCACTATTCATCATCATCATCATCATCATCACTACCACCACCACCACCTTAGCGATTTATTTCTGTACGATATTTATGCAGACTATCCCGATATCAGTTTATGTAACACAGAGGAGGACAGCAAGGTGTAATAAACAAAATAAATCACTTAAGAAAAAGTGTTTGGGAGCTTCCTTAAACGACAAGAATAAGGGCCACTGAGACACGAGAGGAGGGCAGCAACGTGTAATAAGCAAAATAAATCACTCAAGAAAAGGTGTTTGGGAGCTTCCTTAAACGACAAGAATAAGGGCCATTGAGAGACGATTTTTTTTTTTTTTAATGCAGGGAAGAAGGAACCAAAGGCCAGAAAAAATAAAAACAAAATGAGAGGCAAATTCAAGACCCGCTAATTTCAGGGCGATCCTATAGTTGGGTTATTTTCACCTGGCAAAAGCTCTCTCACACCTCTTGCCTACGTTTATGGATAATTGTCGTCAGATTGGAAGTTCG
>NC_136999.1:3755513-3770513 GCF_032717465.1 Coenobita brevimanus | reverse complement strand
GGGGAGAATACCAAAGCAACAACGCCTACAGTTCTTTCACCTTAACCTGGCTAATTACCGAACTGCAGGACGTAACATAAAAGACAACAAGGTGTACACTGCAGAATAAATTGCTCAGGGAAAACTGCTACGACCCCAGGGAGAAAACAGCTCTAGGTCCGATACTACTTTTTCTTCACTACACCCCCCCCCCACCTCCTGCTCCTTCAAGACATCGACAGCTTCTTGGACTGATAAGAGGCACTCAACACCTTCAGTAGTTTTTGTTGTTGTAGTTTGTTTACCTCTTTACGTGATGACCTGCTTATCTATTTATTTATTTATTTATTTATTTATTTTTCTCCATTCACCTCCCCCCCTCACAACGTCATTTTCAGTCACTTCCCTTCTATGTAAAAAAAAAAAAAAATCACTACCCCTTTTATTCTAACTTGGCCTAAAATTCCCATCTCTTCACCTTGGATGATGAGTTGTAACAAAGATTATCATTAGAATATGGTGCTAGTCACGAGGAAGTGCTCTGAAAAGAATGAATAGTAGTAGTAATAGTGTCCATTTCTTCCACTGAGCTTCGTGGAATAAACTGCAAAAGGACGAAAATCTGGGCCAAGTTACAGTAACATGAGTATAGCATCACATCGTTTGTTTGTGGATTGGCTTCGTGTTCATATTAATGGAATAATTTACCTGATATTGCTTGATATTTACCTGATATTCTACTTAAATTTCTACTTTTTAATCTACAATATATCACAGTATACCTCCCACGTCTGATAACAGGTATACTCAAGTTTTATTATTTTATTTCTAGATATGCTTTCACGTCAGATTACGGGGTTACTAGATTAGACACCTGAGTTAGGACTAGATTAGACACTGAAAAATGTAAGTCAAATATGGTAGTGATGATGATGATGATGAAGATGATGATGATGATGATGATGATGATGATGGTATTAAACGCTTCTGGAGGGGGGTGGGGGGAGACATGCAAGGGTAGAAAGTATGGAGTATGTCTGGCGTGGTCATCATCATCATCATAACCACCGTGACCCCCATCACCACCACCCCTTCCTCGTTACCATCATCTAAATCATGCCTTTATTGCTGTCCCCTATCTTCCTCTATCCTTGCCGCTCCTCCTCTCCCTCCCCTTCCTCTTCCTCTCTTCTCTCCCTACACCTCTTTTTTTTCTTCTCGTACCTCCACCTCTTCACCTTCTGTTCCTAAATCTTTTACCTCTCTTTTCGTCTATCCTCCCCCATCTTCCTCTTCCCTTGCCTTTCCTCCTCCTCTTCCTCCTCTCTTCTCTCCCTACAGTTCTTTCTCTCTTCTTCTCGTACCTCTACCTCCTCACCTTACTCTCCTCTCTCTTCCTCTTTCCTCTTATTTTTCCTTTACATCTGTTCATCTTCCCTACTTCTCATTTTCGCCTTCCTCTTCTTCCTCTCTGCTTCTCCTCTCATCTCCCTATTCCTCTCATCTAACGTCTTCCCTTCATCGTTCTCTCTCCTTTCTCCTACTCTTTGTCTATCCTCTTTTCAATTTCCTCCTCCTTCCTCTCTTCTCTTAATTCCTCATCTACATCTCTTCCTCCTCCTCCTCTTTCATCAACCCTCTTCTTCTTCTTCCTTTCTTTTTCTCTCTATTTTTCATCTCCCACTTTCTTTCTTTGTCTCCGTTCTTCCCTCAACTCCTTCCTTCCTCCTTACTTTATTCTCCTACTCCTCGCTTTCTCCTCCAGTCTCTCTTCCTCCAACTTCGTCTCTTTTCTTCCCTGTCACTCCCTCTCTTTATCTCTCTTCCCCTCTTTTGATCAGTCGTCTATTTCCTCACTTCCCCTTATCTTTGCCTTCCCCTTTTTCTATCAGTGTTCTTTACCCTCTCCTCTTTTCTCTCCTTCCCTCTCCTTCTACCTCACCTCTCCCCTTACCTTTCTCCACTCTCTTTTTATCACAGCTTATTGTTCCTTCCTTTACTTTCTTTACTGTCCAACTACCTTTTACCTTTGTGTCACTTCCCCTTTTATTTCCTCCTTATTTATTCATTATTTTACTTCATACTTTTTTATATTCTGCTCCTTTACTGTTACCTTCATCGTTTATATCGTACTTATTCCTCTTTCCTTCTTATTCTCTTCCCCGTCCACCCATCTTCAACCCTTCCCATCCCTTCCCTCTTCACTTCCTCTCCTCCTCCTCCTCCTCCTTTTACTCTACCTACTTATTACTCTCATCTCCCCTCCTCTCTTCCTCTTCTCCTCTTCCTTCTCTTACTCTACCTACGTTTATTACTCTCGTCTTCCTCGGTCTTTCTCGTCTCTTCTTCCAGTGTTCACCTGTCTCTTACGCTACCCATTTCTCTTCTTCTTTCTCTCCTTCCCTGTTCATTAACCTACTCATCTACGTTCACTGCCCTTATCTTTCCCTTTTCTTTCGTATATCGTTCTCCTATAATTTTCACCTTCCATTGTTCGTCCTTCTACCCTCGCTCACTCTGTCCAACTCTCTCTCTCTCTCTCTCTCTCTCTCTCTCTCTCTTTCCACCTAATCTTCCACCTCTTCTCTCACTTCCCTTCTCTTCCACTGTTTCTCCTTCCATCTTACCTTCACCTCTTTTACCTCTCTCTCCATACCTCTCTACCTCCCACGTAACCTCAAGACGAACTCTCTAACATCTTCAGCCTCCAAAACCTCCGTCTCCTCCTCTTACTACTACTACTACTACTGCTATTACTACTACTACTACTACTACTACTACAACCTCTATTTTCTTCTTTCATGTCTTCCTCTCCTCTCTCTTTCTTTTCTCTTCCACTCCTTGTCTTCCTCCTCCTCCTCTTCACCTTCCGTTCCTATCCCTTCTCTCCTCTCTCTTTCCCCTCCTATCCTTCCTTCCCTAACTGTCCCCTTCCTCTCTCTTTCTCCTCTCATCCTTCCTCTTCTTCTCACCTCCCTCTTCTCTCCTCTTACATCCTTCCTCTCTTTACTACCTTGCAAACCACCTCATTATCCTTTCCTTGTAACCATCATTCTCTTCATCGTCTCTTGTTTTTCTTTTTCTTTTTTTCCCTACCTCCTCGCATTTTTTTTTTCTTTCTTCCGCCTCCTCCTTCTCTCGTCTTATTTCATCTCCCTTCCTTCTTCCTCTCTGGCCGATTCGCCTCATCATCACCACCACCATCATCATCATCATCACCATTACCACCACCACCACCACCGTCACTACCATCCTCATCACCACCATCATCATCATAATCATCACTACCACCACCGTCATCATTTTCTTCATCATCACCATCATCATCATCATCACCATCATCATCATCATCATCATCCGACACATTCTTTTTCTTCTCCTCTTCCTCTTCATTCACACCACAGTCTTCTCATCTCCTTCTTTCCCGGTATTCATCCTTCTCCCTCCTCCTCCTCCTCCTCCTCCTCTTCCTCCTAGCTCTTCACTGACACCCGCCAATTCGCCTTCACCTAAACGAGCAATTTTCTCATTGACCCTCGTTTGAACCGCAGGGAAATGGGATGCTTGCTTGCTTGAATGACCTCTCTCTCTCTCTCTCTCTGATCCCATTCCTCTTCCAACTTTATTCTCCTCCCCCTCGCTTTCTCTTCAATCTCTCCTCCTCCCCTCCCTTCCTCCAACTTTCTCTCTCTCTCTCTCTCTCTCTCTCTGATCCCATTCCTCTTCCAACTTTATTCTCTTCCCCTTCGCTTTCTCTTCAATCTCTCCTCCTCCCCTCCCTTCCTCCAACTTTCTCTCTCTCTCTCTCATAATAAAACACACACCCACACCCACACACACACACACACACACACACACACACACACACACACACACACACCACTTCCCTACCACCTCAACTAGTTATCGTGTTCATTCTAACCACCACTACCACAAACAATTCATAACACTCCCAACCACACCCGTCACCTTACACCTATTTCCTTACACCTGTCGCCTTACACCTATTTCCTTACACCCGTCACCTTACACCTGTTAACTGACACCTGTCACCTTACACCTATTTCCTTACACCTGTCACCTTACACTTGTCACCTTACACTTGCCACTTTACACCTGTCACCTACACCTGTCACCTTACACCTGTCACCTTACGCCTGTCACCTTACACCTGTCACCTTACATGATTCCCTAACTTTCCATCTCCATCATAATATTCACTACCAATATCTAAAGTATCTAAAAGTTTCAAGATCCACTATTCCATAAATCTGAAAATGGCTACTTGGATTTTTTTAAGTAAAGAAGAAGGAAGTAAATGTGGATGACCAAGAAGTTGCTCTGCACAGGAAATACCTTGGGAAATTTTACTATAACTTGTGCCCTAACTAAAACATTTTAATATATGAAATGGTTAACTATTTAATATCTGAAATGGTTATCTATCACTAACAACTCATTACACTTGCAACTACCACCATCACTCATTTCGTTTCGTTTATAAAGGCTCTAATTTGCTTACATGCGTCGGCCTTGGTCACCTACTGGCGGCTCTCCACGCTGCTCGATCTCTGGCAGCCTCCTTATTCAGTCCCTCATCCCCGACATCACACTCTATGGCCTCCACCACCTCAAATGGCCAGGCACTTCCAATCCCTTCATTTACTACCATTTTCATCACTATAATCACCACCACAACTACACCTGTCACCATTAATTAAAGTCCCAACTGCCCTAATTACTACCAACACCCTTCTAACACCTGAAATGAAAAGGTAATCACAGTACTACACTATCATCTTCACCACAGTCACCACCAACACCATAAACAAATCATTACATCTCTCATCATCACCATTCTCAACACTTTAAATTCAGTCAGACACTTTCCCTTCCTTCCTTTGCTATCACCTTCATCACACCTACGACTACAGGTAACAAATCTTAAGAACCTCCACTACCACCGTTCTTGGCACCTTAAGATTAATGGCTGGGGACTTTCACCGCCAAACTTTGCTATCACCTTCATCATAGTTACTCCAACCATTATCATCACACTGCATACTTGTGGTGTAAATTGTGAACTGCAACTACCATGTGTCACTCCCACTACCATCATCCTTCCACTGTCACCATTCCTACCACTATCACCATTCCCTCCACTATCACCATTCCCTCCACTATCACCATTCCTACCACTATCACCATTCCTACCACTATCACCATTCCCTCCACTATCACCAGTCCTTCCACTATCACCATTCCCTCCACTATCACCATTCCTACCACTGTCATCATTCCCTCCACTATCACCATTCCCTCCACCATCACCATTCCTACCACTGTCACCATTCCCTCCACTATCACCAGTCCTTCCACTATCACCATTCCCTCCACTATCACCAGTCCTTCCACTATCACCATTCCTACCACTAACACCACTACAGCAACCACGAAAACTACAACGACAACCACTCACACCACCACCACAACAACCACCACCACAACCACCACCACCAAAACTATTAACACCACCACCACAACCACTAACACCACCACAACAACCACCACCACAACCACTAACACCACCACAACAACCACCACCACAACCACTAACACCACCACAACAACCACCACCAAAACTATTAACTACCACAACACCTTCTAACACTACCACCACAACCACCAACACCACCACAACAACCACAACCCCAAGCCCTGCAGCCACCAACACACGTGCCACATTAATCACGACCTACACTGGGTATGGTAATCGTGTGGTCGCGGGTTCGATTCTAAAGGCTGATGGTGTTCGTTTGTGGTTTTGAATGCCGTATCGCCGAGTTCAGTGCTCTTTCGGTGCTGGAGAGGGACGCCTTCGTGTGGTGGCGCCGGTATAACCAAGCGGCTCCACTGCCCGGTTATACAAACGTCCCCCAACCCTCTACATATCCCCTGAAAGGATGAGGATGAACTTCAGGAGGGCAAATTTCAGCCTGCAGTTTACCGGGTTTACGTTTCCGATGAACTTGGGACTACAACAATCACTACTACTACGACTACTACTACGACTACTACAACTACTACTACTACTACCGCTGCTACTACTACTCTTCCACGGGTCCTACCAACACGCCGTAAAAACACTCCGTCTAATACCACAACACCAGATCTAAATGTGCTATACCAGGTGTTAGCACAATACCAATGGTAGGTATTGGTGTTAAACTTTCGGGTGACGTAAGAAGGATGCTGAGATCAGTTTTCTATTGGTGGCTCGAAGGTGGAATACTGGATCTAGGGAACGGGCCTCCTTGCCTATGTCCAGGGTAGGTTGCATAAAAAACACCACTACCAATACCAACACACCCTCACCTCTCCACCATAATCACCACACACTCCTACCTCCAACATCACCACCACAACTACCACATCCATATCTTACCTACCACATACTCCTATCTCCAACAACATCACCACAACTACCACATCTCCTATATCTTACCTACCACACACTCCTATCTCCAATACCACCACAACAACTACCACATCTGTATCTTGCCTACCACACACTCCCATCTCCAACACCGCCACCACAACTACCACATCTCCTATATCTTACCTACCACACACTCCTATCTCCAATACCACCACAACAACTACCACATCTGTATCTTGCCTACCACACACTCCTATCTCCACCACAACTATCACAACTGTATCTTGCCTACCACACACTCCCATCTCCAACACTACCACCACAATTACCACATCTATATCACACCACCACTACCACCACTGCCACCACTACCATCATTTGCTTCTCTCACATCCTTCCCCCAACACAGCCAATACATTCTCCAACTTCCACCACCACAACATCCACCACACCCTCCTGCCTCCACCACATACGCCACAACAACCACATACAAGCCCCAGAGCCTCCAACACACGTACCACACCACCATCACTACCACCACCACACTTTCCCATCCCCACCACCACCCCCACAACCAACACACACCCCTATCTCTACCACCACCACAACCACACTCTCGCACCACCACAACCAACACATCTCCAGTCCCCGGGGGCTCCCAGCACATTAATCACGTGGAGATAAGAGTCACATGCACCACAACGAACAGGCTGCGACTTAAATCTCAGTCCAGATAAACCCACACCAAGACATATTAATCCACTCTGCTTAAGTGACCCCTCCAGCCACGCATACGAGATTTAATTTTCACCCAGAATTAATTTTTTTACCCTTCCATGAAACCGACTGACGAATGGATTTAATCTGGCTATTTCGCTGCCGTGGTTTCTTTACAATTACCTTTTAATTTTCGCCTTTTTTTTCTGCCGTGGTTTCTCTTCGCCTGCCATTATTATTATTATTACTTTTTTTTTTGTTTTTTTTTTTTCAATTTCCCTGCCGTGGTTTCTCTTCGAGTGCAATTACGTTATTATTTTTCTCTTTATTTTTCAATTTCGCTGCCGTGGTTTCTTTTCGACTGCAATTATTTTTTTCCTTTTTTTTTCTATTTCAATATCCCTGCCGTGGATTCTTTGCAATCACTTTTTTCGATTTTTTTTTTCTGTGGTGGTTTCTCTTCGACTTCAATTACCTTTTTCGTTTTTTTTTTCTATTTCCATCTTGCTTCCATCGTGCGAAGAAGGCGTAAGGGATAATTAAGCTGGTTTCCTCATCTTAAAATCCAGAAGGGTTTCTTTGAGGAGACTAAAACCATCTGGAAGCAGCGTAAAAAAAAAAAAAAAAAAAAAAAAAAAAAAAATGGGTGGTTAGGAAAGGTGCAAAGATTACTGTGTGTGTGTGTGTGTGTGTGTGTGTGTGTGTGTGTGTGTGTGTGTGTGTGTGTGTGTGTGTGTGTGTGTGTGTGTGTGTGTGTGTTCAAACCCTACACTCACTACGAAAGGCCAGTCTCTACCTTAATCAAATCGTTCATGGTAGCGACAGATGCGGGAGCTTCAGGGCCCTTAAGAGTGAAGCACAGTGTCCGAAAAAAAAAATAGTGAGCGACAGACGGACAAGGCCACTACTAGAGACACCCCAAATCCAACAAAAATAAATAAATAAATAAATAAATAAAATAAAAGCTTCATACTACTGAAATGGTTAAGTGACCCCTCCAGCTCCGTTTTCCACGCGGCCAGAAAGCAATTTAATTTTAATGCGAGTTGCCCATCTTTTCTAAATGCAAAAAAGGCCGCGGTAATCCATCACAGGTGTAATTAAAGGTGTAATTAACCGCGGCC
The DNA here is from genome assembly GCF_032717465.1 of Coenobita brevimanus. Taxonomy (NCBI): domain Eukaryota; kingdom Metazoa; phylum Arthropoda; class Malacostraca; order Decapoda; family Coenobitidae; genus Coenobita; species Coenobita brevimanus. The sequence continues at coordinate 3,762,254 of NC_136999.1, read as the reverse complement.
TTACGCAATTAGCAGGCAGGTAACGTATTAATAGAGCCAGGTGCGCTATTTTTTAAAGCAGGAAAACCACTGAAAATTTAATAATAATAATAATAATAATAAAAATAATATTAATAATAATAATAATAATAATAATAATAATATTATTATTATTATTATTATTAACTACTACTACTACTACTACTACTAATATTATTATTATTATTATTATTATTATTATTAACTACTACTACTATTATTATTATTATTATTATTATCAAGACGCCTTAATCTCGGAAGGGGTAGCCACAAACGAATCTCCTCCATGTGCCTCTGTCCTCCGCCAACAAGCCGCCCTCTCTCCAACTCACAGCCAATCCCTTAACTTACTGGGCTTGGGAGGGACTAAGTGTAGGGGTACATGCTCGTGCTAAGGGGGATAAGACTAGGAGATAAACGGGGGCTGGGAGATAGAAGGGGCTACGGCTGGGAGATAGAAGGAGGCTGGGAGACAGAAGGGGGTACGGCTAGGAGATAATATTATAAACGCTCTCTCCACTTCAAGGATTCGAACCGGAGCGCGTGAAGGAACAGAAATCTTAAGATGCAACACAAGACGACAACCACCACATCGCCAGGCGTCTAAGGAACAACCCTTGCTGATCATAGAGAAATAACCTCACAGGAAGCGGCGTCATGCAACTACTACTACTACTACTACTACTACTACTACTACTACTACTACTACTGCTACTACTACTACTACAGCAAAGAGTAACTACCAATTCCCTGTCGTCTTACAGGTACAGAGTAATAAATATATGCAAGACGAGATGGGACAGTGGACCGCAAAGGGAATGGGGTAGGAGGCGAGATGGATAGCCACACACACACACACACACACACACACACACACACACACACACACACACACACACACACACACACACACCTTGCAACTTTACGAAACAAGTCAAATAAGGAAAAGAGAAGAAAAAACACAACCAAACACGCACTACAATTAACATCCAAACACCAAGCAACTACAAAAAAAAAACACTAGAGATCAAACCTCTCATTAAAACAAAGTATGTGAAGAAAAAGGGAAATAAACACCAAATCACGTAAAAAAAAAAAATGCTATAAGGAAAAAAAAAATGCATTGATTTCATCCAAAAACTTTGTAAATAAAGGGGGGGGGGGAATGAAATATCGAAAAATTAACTTGCCATTCTTACGGGTTAATAAAACTACATTCCACCCCAATTAACATTCACATACCTTGCAACAGGTGTGTGTGTGTGTGTGTGTGTGTGTGTGTGTGTGTGTGTGTGTGTGTGTGAGAGAGAGAGAGAGAGAGAGAGAGAGAGAGAGAGAGAATTACGAGCTTTACTTATGAAAGAAATATGACTGAGAAACACCTTGACAATACAAAATTAGGAATCCAATTCTACACATGCCAACACACACACACACACACACACACACACACACACACACACACACACACACACACACACTAGACAGAGCCACAATCAAAATTCCAACACCTAGCAAAAAAAAAAAAAAAAAAAGCAAATAACACCTTACAAGTGGCGACGTAAAAACAAAAAGAAAATAAAAAGAAAGACAACTCGTAATTAAGAAGGAAATATGAACAGAAAAAAACTTGGACAATACCACAATTACGATTACAACAGCTTGAAAAAAAAAAAAAGCTAACATACCAGAGCAATTAGCACTCAAACACCTTGCAACTTTCGACGCAGGTAAAAAAAACAAAAGGACACCAATTACACACACACACACACACACACACACACACACACACACACACACACACACACACACACACACCTGCATTCCAACACAATTAGCATTCACACACCTCTCCACTGACAACTCCACTGAGAGAGAGAGAAAGAGAGAGAAGAAAATGAAGCCAGCCTAACAGCCCCCTAATCTTGTCAGGTGAGATAAATGACTAATGACTCACCTGTACCTTCTCTCAATTACCTGAGCCTTCTCTCAATTACCACCACCTGCTAATTTGGCTCATATGCAGCGCCAAACATCTCCGTCGGCGCCACAATCACAACCCACACATCAACATCCATCATCATCCAGTCTTAAGTCAGGTCCATCCTTCTCATTTCTTGCCTCTCGGTTCATTTCGATTCCCATCTCTTCTCTCTCTCTCTCTCTCTCTCTCTCTCTCTCGCAGCCGTCAGCATCTACCACAGCCTCTACTCCTTTGCCAGCCCTTCCCCCCTCTCTCATCTTCTCTTCAGGTTGCTCCTCCTTTCCTTCCTCCTTCCCTCCACTTCCTCCCTATTGTTTTTCTTCCTCTTTCTCATAATTCTCTCTTCTTCCTAAACGTAAATTTCTCTTTCCCTGTCTCCAAACTGATTCCTCCTCCTCCTCTCGTCTCCTCTTCTCTCCTCCCTGCCCCTCTCTTCTCTCCTCTCCAACTTCCCCACCACACTCTCTTCCCTTACACGATAAACTTCCTCATATTTGCACCTCCATCCCACTTCCATCCCACTTCCTGTAATTGATGGCCTGATACGACTCCTTCCATCTTCGCTTCTCCATCTCTCTCCCATTCTCCAAGCGTTTTATCAGTTCTTTATTTTCTTCTTTTCCAGTGCCTTATAATCTTTACTTTCCCATTCCCTTTAAATTTTCCTTCACTTTCTTTATTACCTTTACCCTTCATGTCCTCCTTCCTTCAGTATCTCTTTTTATTTCTTTATTAAAATCATTACATCTTTTACTTTCACACCACCTTTCATTTTTTATTTCCTTGTTATTTAATTTCACATTTTATCATCCCTTCATTACACTTTCCTACTTTTTTCTTTATTCTTTTCCTCAATTCTTTTCTTTCTTGTATTATCTTTTTTCTTTATTTTTCCTCTTTATTCTTTCTAATATAGTCTTTCGTTTATATTTACTGTATTTCCTTATTTTCTCATTCCGTAATTACATTTTCCACATTATTTCCTTTTTTCTTTTATTTTCTCATTTCGTTTCTTGTATTTTCTTTATTTTTCCTCTTTATTCTGTCTTGTATTGTCTTTGATTTTTTATTTATTTATTTTCTCATCCCTTATTATTTTTTACTTCCTTATTCCTATAATTTCGTGCAATTTCAGATTTCTTTAATTTCATTTCCTTTAATTTCCTTCCATTTCTTTAATCATTTCCTGTCAAGATTTACTTTTAATATTGTTCTCTCTATCCTTCTTCCTCTTATTTCCCTAATCCCACTATAATTTCATTTCTTTAAAGCATCATTATTCTGTTTCATTATTTTCTTCCAATATTTCCTTCATTTCCTCATTAACAACAATTCCTCATTTCCTCACTCCTCCAGTTCCATTTTTTACTCTTCATTATATTTTCATGTCAAATCATTTTCAGTTCTTACTCATCATTTCCTTGTTCTACTTTCTTTATCCCTCCACTTCCTTCCCCTGTTCATTTCCTTTCACTCCTTCATTTCTGTTTTCCCTTACGGTATTCCAATCTAATATTTTTCACTTCATTTCTCGTCATTTCCGTACTATTCTCTCTTCATCCCATCACCTCTTTATCCCTCCATTTCCTCCCCCTCTTCATTTCCTTACCCATTCATTTTCTTCCTCTCTTCACTTCCTTTTTCCTCCACTCTCTTATCCCTCCATCTCCTTCCTCTCTTCATTTCCTTATCCCTGCATCTCCTTCCTCTCTTCACTTCCTTATCCCTTCATTTCCTTCCTCTCTTCACTTCCCTATCCCTTCATTTCCTTTCTCTCTTCACTTCCTTATCCCTCCCTCTCTTTCCTCTCTTCATCTCCTTCCTCTCTCCATTTCCTTCCTCTCGTCATTTCCTTATTCCTCACTTCCTTCCATTTTTCTCTCGCCACGACTGGAGATTATTTTTTCTTCTGTAATTCCTGCCTTGAGGGAATTATGTTTTTTTTTTTCCCTACACATCAAAGGCGTTAAATCCATAATCTCTCTCTCTCTCTCTCTCAACCAGAACTTTTCTTTCTTGCTTTCTCTCTCCTTTTTACTCCTCCATATTATCCTCCTCCTTTATTTCTTCTCCTTCTTCTTCTTCTCTCTTCCCCTCTCTCTCTCTCTCTCTCTCTCTCTCTCTCTTTCAACCAGCATTTATCTTTCTTTCACTCTTCTTTTTACTCCTCTATTTTCTCCTCCTCCTCCTTTTCTTCTTCTTCTCTCTCTCTCTCTCTCTTTCCCCAGCCTCCTCCATCATCGTCAGCGTCAGGTGTTATGGTAGGTGATATATCAACTCCTTCTTGAGCAGTGCCCGCGCTATCACCACCGCCATCACCACCACAATCACCATCACTACCACAATCATCACCATAATTACCACCACCATCACCATCACTGCCACACTCATCACTACAATTATCACCACCATCGCCACCACAATCACCATCACTATCACAATCATCACCACATTTATAACAACCATCACCACCTCAATCACCATCATTACCACAATCATCACCACATTTATAACAACCATCACCACCACAATCACCACCATCATCACCACAATTACAACCATCACCACCACAAGCACCATCACTACCACAATCATCGCCACAATTACCACCATCATCGCCACCACAATCATCATCACCACCACCACAATCACCATCACCACCACCATAATCACCATCACCACCACCATTACCATCACCATCACTACCCCAACCACAGCAACAATCACTACCACCACCACCACCACCACCACCACCACCCTCAAGGTGTAAGCGTGTCAGGACAGGCTAAATGCATGGGTCACGCCGCGGAAAATGTTAATACAAAAAAATCCTCAGCCGGAAGGGGTTAATTGCAAAGGTGATGACGTAAGTGAGCATCATTATTCTTTTTTCTCGTTTCGTAAGTAAGCATAATTTTTTTCTTTTCGTTTTCTTTTAAGGTGTCACTGCGGTATCTTGCGGGGGTAGGTTTTTATGTGACTGTGTGTGACAAAGTGCATGTAAGCGACACGGGTGCTGGGAGGCTGCTGTGTGTCTATGTAATAAACTGTTCCCTTATACTCAACTCCATATATGGTTCTACACCCAGATATTTACCTCCGCCTACGAAATTGGAGGAGGTTATGTATTCACCTATGCTTGTCTGTCTGTCTATTTGTCAATACGATAACTCCAAATGTTCTCAATGAATTTCAATGAACTTTTTGGAAGGGTGGGCAACTGGCCAAGAGAGAATTAATTAAATTTTTGGGCGGATCCGAATCCTGCAATGGCAATGGCAGAGGTACGAGCTCTCTGAATGTTATCTAGTTTGTTTCTGAGAGTAAGTGTTCTGTGCGAGTTGTTAGTGTGCATTTATGTGTGTAGGTGTTCTGTGAGTGTTATTTGTGTATATGTAGTAGTGAATCGGATTGCCTTATGTTCTATCTGGTCAGTGTTGTGCTTAATAAATTTTGCCTATGTGGGACTGACGTAGACCATTACTGATATGATATTTAGTTCATCCTGAAAAATTTCTGTATGTTTATATTTATTTACATTTATTGAAGCACTTCATTAAAATAACGCCAAATTATTCACATAATTCTTGCTACTAACGTATGTCTCTATTCAGCTTAAGAATCCCCAAGTATCCAAGTGGTGGTCAATGAAGGCTCGTTCGAAGTGTCTCTTAAAAGCTTCATAAAACTGTCCGAAGATAGCAGGCACAAGTTTACGCCAAAAAAAAAAAAAAAATACTTGCAAAAACTCATACAAGTTACCAATTTTTCAACACATACGCAGTCTCACAAACTTTCGATGACTATAATTAATTTCGCGTATCAGTTTTTATCACAGTGTTAACTTTTTTTTCTCCAATTTTTTCTTATCGTATCCCCCACTTCTTACGTCGCTCAGACAACAATGCAGCTTCTACCAAAATCCACCCTATTGTAAAATCAATTACCCTCGATTATCAACTTTTCACATGCTCAGTCTTACTTCGTCTACTGTACTCTTTTTACTCTAACTCTGCCCAAAATTGACATCTCCCCATCTTCACTGTTGAGTTTTAACAGTAGACTGACACTAGAAAACGGTGCTAGTCACGAAAAAGTGCTATGGAAAGGATGTAGAGTCAAAGCACTGTCTTTTCCCGCCACTAAGCTACGTGAAATAAGTGCAAAAGGACGAAAATCTAGACCAAGTTGGTGTAAGAGAACTGTAATCCTTAACTAATCCTCTAATTTCTGCGTCACTCATACAACGATGTAACTTCCACCTAAATCCGTCCAACAGCCAAGCAAGACCACACAGCCCAGTTAATCCCATCACCATCAACGCCCATAAACCCACCCTCATCATCCCCACTCACCACTGCCATCACCATCATCACCCCTATCATCACGCAGCCCTCAGCATCACTATCTCTGTTCGCATCCTCGCCCCCTCTCCACCGATCCCTATCATCACTGGCTCTTCCTACCATCAGCACGCCATCCCATCGATAACTTGCCGTACTAGCATTATAGGTCGTTGGATACAATTTTGGGCCTTTGCATATCTTGGCCACAATCACCCATCATTAACACACACACACACACACACACACACACACACACACACACACACACACACACACACTTAAACCCCAATCTCTCACTCTGCTTGTTACGTTTTGGGATATTTGTGGACTTTTTTCCCCATTATTGTTTTGCTTCTCCTCCCCCATTTCTACCTTCCACACACATATCCCCCA
>NC_136999.1:3713013-3750513 GCF_032717465.1 Coenobita brevimanus | reverse complement strand
CACACACACACACACACACACACGCGTCAACACACTCTCCCTCCATCATCAGTATCTCTCAATCATCATTCATACTCCTGTCTTCACCCTCTCTTCTCAATCACCACACTCCTCTTATCACCATATCATCTTACACTCTTCTGCATCACCACTCTGTCATCACTTCTGCATATCAGTCATTATTCCTCTCTCCGTTCATCACCCTTCAGTCATCTCCTCTTTCCATTATCACCACTCTTCCCTATCTACAGTACATTCGCTATCATCATTACCACCCCTCTCACTGTCATTTTCTATTATTATTACAACTCTATTATAATCATCACTAATCTCTATCACAAAATAGTGGGCTTCAAGAAAATATAAACCATCTCAAATTTGTGTAAAATAACTCATAACTCATATATGTCTCGTAAAAGCTTTAATATCCCATAAAAGCAAAATTGAGAGTGGAATTAATAAGTGCAAATCAACCCATAAAAGTGTGGGACAACTCGTAAAAGTGCAGTTAATGGCACGTGATATTAACCTCAAGAATCCTGGTACGTGAAAACAATGCTATAACTCTGGCCACGTTAACTTAAGGCTATAACCCATTCACGTGAAAATAACACTTTTTCCATCCACGTGAAAATACCGTCAGATACGTGAAAAAAATGCAGTAAATACAAGGTACATGAAAATAACGCCATGATTTCAAGCACGTGAATTTAGCACTATTTCCAAGCACGTAAAAACAATGCAGTAATTCCAGGTACGTGTAAATAATGCTATAAAACCAGGAACGTGAATTTAACTGCTAGAATTCAAGGCACGTGAAAATAGCCACGAACCCCCGGAAACATCTCTTCTCTTCCTCCTCTTCCTCCTTCTCAAAACATCCTTTATCTAATCCTCTTCTTCTTCCTCTCTTATCTTATTCCTTCTCCTCCTCCTCCTCCTCCTCATTACATCTCAGTTTACTCCTCCTGCCTCTCCTCCACACCTCTTCCAATTCCTCAAAGTAACTCTTCTTTTATCTTCTACTTTATCATGATCCATTCCTCCTTTTCTTAAATAGTTCCACTCTTCCTCCTCCTCCTTCTCCCCCTCTTCTACCTCCCTCTCTTCCTACTCCTTCTCTTCCTCCTGCTACTCCTCCTCCTCCCTCTCTTCCATCCCCCCCTCTCTTCCACCTCCTCTTCCTTCTCTTCCACCTCCTCCTCCTCCTCCTCCCTCTCTTCTTCCTCCTCCTCCTCCATTGCCTTCTCTTCCTCCTACTACCCCTCCTCCTCCCTCTCTTCCATCCCCTCTCTCTTCCACTACATCCTCCTCCTCCATCTCTTCCACCTCCTCCTCCTGCATGGTCCATGTGATTATGCGATCGGAATCCGTCTATTTACACACCCAACAAGCCCTGTTTACACTCCTCGGCCGTGCTTGACTCATCTGTTTACACTTTTCACGTGGAGCTTGCACGGTTTATTGTTGTCCACCCTTTCTTCTCTTCTCTAGGCATTCTTTTTCTTTTCCTTCGTTTTCTTTCGTTCATTTTTTTTTCTTTCAGTCTTTCATTCATTTTTTTTCTTTCTCATTTTGTCTTGTCTTCCGGCGTGTTTTGGACATATTTTGCTTTCATTTCTTTCATTATTTTTCTCTTTTTTTCTGTCTCATTTAGCATTGTCTTGTCTTTCTCATGTCTTCTTTCGCTTTTCTTACGATCTAACCCTCCCCCCTCTCTCTCTCTCTCTCTCTCTCTCTCTCTCTCTCTCTCTTTCATTTATATTAGGTTATGTTGAGATATGATAATAGGGTCAGGTGAAAAAGAATCTCTCCCTCTCTCTCTCTCTCTCTCTCTCTCTCTCTCTCAGTAAGTGAAGCTCGCCAGACCCTTGAATGACCACACCACACCTGCACCACCTGAGGGCTCCACCACCACCACCACCACCACACCTCCACTACCACACCCGTCCACCACCACTACATTCCACCACCTCTTTCACCATCTCCAACACTGAACCTCCACACGTCCCTCACTCCACCACCACCACCACCACAACACCAGTCCTCCACCACCAAATTCCGCCACCTCTTCCACCACACTCCATCTCCAACACTAATCCCGCATCACCACCTGGTCCTCACTCCACATACTCTCCACCACATCAGTCCTCCACACAGAGTCCACTACCTTCCACAATACTCTATCTACACTACACCACACACCTCCAACTGGCCCTTCCTCCACCTCTATTACCACCACACACATCACTACAACCACCACCACCACCACCACCAAATTCCACTCTTTCATCACCAACAAACCTCTCCACCACCACCACCACCACCACCACCATCAAACTCCACTCACATTTCCATCACACCACACCCTACAACCTCCCGCCCCAACTCCACCTCTCCCCCTCCTCCACACCCCACAACCTCCCCCCTCCACACTCCACCCTTCCACCACCAGCACCACACCCATTAACAACATTCTTGCCACGCCATTATAGTCTGATCGTAATTTATTTGGTCATAAATTTCCTTTTGATGTGATGTCCTCGAATTGTAATAAATATAAGGCTATTTTATCTTTTTTTAAGTGTACCCAATTAATTCCATTTTTTGTTGGTGTCCTTGGAAGGTTAATAGAACTTAGAGTTTAAATAATATATCTTTTTTTGTATTTTCGGTTCCTAAAATGTATATGGCTAATAATTCTTGTTACAGCTCAATTTTTATCACACTTTAGGTTACTACTTTCTACTGTGCATCCTATTCTCACCTGACATTTCCTCAATTAATGCCTTCTACATTGATACCTTTACATATAACCCATTCGGCAATCATTTCCTCTTGAATCTGAAGTTTTATTAGTAATGCACTGGCTTCTGAATTCTTTATTAGTTACCTTCAGAATAAAAGATTAGCTATTTTTTTTTTTTTTTCAGACACTTCTCTCAACTTTGTGTTCCAACTTTATATATGGCTTTCAATTTCCTTTCCAACTGTACTTTCTTTTACAATCATCACCAATATATCAACCAATTCTATTATTTATCTGACAAGCTTGAGAGATATTAGATTGTGTTATATTTGGGAACAGACTTTTTTTTTTATCTAGTGATTTCTTTTTACTCCAGTTATTTTTTTGCATGTGACACACCCATCTTCCTCCAAGCCCCTTGTAAATGAGGAAGATTTTAATGAGTAAGATTTAAATGGGCAAGATTTACATGAGCTGATTTAAATGGACAAGATTTAAATGGGCAAGATTTACATGACCATGAATTAAATGGGCAAGATTTAAAGGAGCAAGATTTAAATGGGCAAGATTAAAATGAGCAAGATTTAAACGGGGAAGATTTAAAGGAGCAAGATTTAAAGGAGCAAGATTTAAATAGGCAGGATTTAAATAAACAATATTTAAACGAGCAAGATTTAAACGAGCAAGATTTAAACGAGCAAGATTTAAACGAGCAAGATTTACATGGGCAAGATTTAAATGGGCAAGATTTAAATGAGCAAGATTTACATGGGCAAGATTTAAATGGGCAAGATTTAAAGGAGTAAGATTTACATGGGCAAGATTTAAATGGGCAAGATTTAAAGGAGTAAGATTTACATGGGCAAGATTTAAAGGAGTAAGATTTACATGGGCAAGATTTAAATGAGTAAGATTTAAATGGGCAAGATTTAAATGGATAAGATTTAAAGGAGCAAGATTTCAATTCCTCTCCCTAGCGTTTATATTCAACAGGTTTTCCTCGCTGAACTTGCTCCTATCGATTAATGTCTTTTACGTCGAGATTTATTAAGTGATATCTGCAGGCTCACTGGTCTTTGGCTTAGCCTGGGTTATAAACAGTTACTTCTATAATAATAATAATAATAATAATAATAATAATAATAATAATAACCAATAACAGCTAAAAATAACTAACAATAAATAACTACAGCAGCAGCCCCACCACCACCAATAATAATAATAATAATAATAATAATAATGTAATAATAATAACAGCTATTCAACTATTCTAAAACAGAAAGTACCTGAAGGTTTGAGAGGAACTGGTTATTTTGTTTCTTCTGGAGATATTTACTTTGGTCTTGCCTAACATTCTTGGAACAAACCTCTCTCTCTCTCTCTCTCTCTCTCTCTCTCTCTCTCTCTCTCCACCACATCACATCCCTATTGTCTACACATTCCCACCCCATCACCCAGTCTCCACCAATCACATTCACATCCCTCCATCTCATCTTTGCAATAGCTCTACACATCCCTCCACCATTCCAACCACACACCATCTCCATCAATCACACTCCCATCCCTCCATCTCATCTTTGCCCCACCTCTAACACATCTCCCCGCCATTCCAATCACCACCATCTCCATCACATCACACTGCCACCACCTACTATCCTTCAACACTTCCCCTACACCCCTCAGACAAGGTCCTTTAACAATACACTCACCATTCACACCACACCACATATCTCGATCCTCCCTCATCCGCGCCAACCACAGTCTCCACCACCATCACCACCACAGCACCTCCCCACCACCCTCCACCCACAAAAAGGTTCACTCAACAGCACATTCACCTTTACCATTCACACCACATCCCTCCACCATCCCCACGATCGCCACCACCATCGTCAACACAGCACCTCCCCACCACCCTCCACCATCCCCACGATCGCCACCACCACCTCCACCACAGCACCTCGCCACCACCCTCCACCATACCCACAATCTCCACCACCACCTCCACAACAGCACCACCACCATCGTCACCACAGCACCTCCCCACCACCCTCCACCATCCCAGCGATCGCCACCACCACCTCCACCACAGCACCTCGCCACCACCCTCCACCACCTCCCCTACATCTAAGAAGGCTCCACTAAAGATGCACCTCTTCCTGGACCTCATTTCACGCGTCATTACTGATTCCCATCTCACGCGCCCCTTGTGGGATAAACCGGCCACAGGGACTACCAAAGCCGCCGGTACCACAGCCTGTAGTACTGAACCCTCCAGCCGGTAGTACTGAGCCTGTATTGTAGGTGTACCACGTGAAGGTGTGTGCCAAGTACGAGGGCTGCGGGGCCTCAGGAAACGGGCTAACAAGTCGATGCACAATAAAAAAAAAGAAAAAAATGTATATTGGGTCAGCCTCTTCTATCAACCATTAGGCATCAATTTCTTAAAAAAAAAAAAAAAAAAAAAAAAATTACAAAGTAGGCCGGATATTTGGGACTATGGCCCGCATTCTGGGTTCGAAACATCTCTTCTTTAGCGATTTATTTTGGATGTTATACTTCAACACTCTCTTGCATGTTGTTTATGCATGTTGTTTATATATTCCTTTAATTATCGATGTAAATTTGTGTCAACGATATACAGGGGGATTTTCACGTATAATATGCACAAAAAATCGCTGAGAGAAAGGTGTTACGCAGCTTCCAGTTCTATTTAGAAGACGCCTTAGGGGAGAAAGAAGGAAAGGTGAAAAGATGGAAGGAAGGAAGGAAGGACGGAACAAAGGAGGGGAGGAGGGAACGAAGGAAGGAAAGATGGAACGAAAGAATGGAAGAATGAAAGATGGAAAGAAAGAAGGAAGGAAGGAAGGAAGGATGGAAGGAAGGAAGGAAGGAAGGAAAGATGGAAGGAATGGAGGAGGGATGATGGGAGGGGGAGTGAAGCAAAAGGTATGGAAGAGGAAAAAAAAATAATGAAGAATGGAGGAACCAAAAAAAATAATGATTTTGTTTTTTTAAGGATCACATCAAAGAGTAAGAGAAAGAGGATATAAAAGAAGGAAGATCGAGAAGGAAGGAGAGAAGAAGGAAAAGATGAAGGAAGGAGAGAAGAAGGAAAAGATGAAGGAAGGAGATAAGAAGGAAAAGATGAATGAAGGAAGGAGATAAGAAGGAAAAGATGAATGAAGGAGAGAAGAAGGAAAAGATGAATGAAGGAGAGAAGAAGGAAAAGATGAATGAAGGAGAGAAGAAGGAAAAGATGAAGGAAGGAGAGAAGAAAGAAAAGATGAAGGAAGGAGAGATGAAGGAAAAGATGAAGGAAGGAGACAAGAAGGAAAAGATGAATGAAGGAGAGATGAAGGAAAAGATGAATGAAGGAGAGATGAAGGAAAAGATGAAGGAAGGAGAGAAGAAGGAAAAGATGAAGGAAGGAGAGATGAAGGAAGGAGAGAAGAAAGAGAGGATGAAAGGAAGGAGAGGAGATGGAGAAGACGGATGACTGGAGAGAGGGAAAAGAAAATGGATAAATGTGGCAAATATCAAAGAATGGAAGAATTACAGAAGGAAAGCAAGAAGACAGCAAGGACGGCGACTAATATGGGAAAATGGAAGATGGAGAGAAAGATGAAAACACGGAGGGAACGACGAAAGGAAACGAAAAGGAAAAAAAAAACGAATGATAAACACAAGATCACATTGACCTGTCAAAAAAAAAAAAAACTCGTCAAATAATCAAAAAATAACAATACAAACTATAAAGAAATGAGAAGCATGAAGGAAGGGATGAAGGAAGCTAAGCAGAAAGGAAGGAAGGAAGGAAAGCTAAAGGAAAGCAAAGAAAGAAAGGTAGAGTAATTATAAGCACCAAATCACATTAACTCTCTAAACCCCTCACAAAATAAGCCAAAAAAAATATCACCAACCCTTAAAAGGTATTCCCGGGCCCCCCTCCCAGACCCCCCTACCCCTACCTCCATCTCCCAGACTCCTCCCACCCCCACCCCTATCTCCCAGACTCCTCCTACCCCCCAACCCTGCCTCTCAGACCCTTCCCTAACTCCACCCCTGTCTCCCAGACCTACTCCAATCCCCACCCCTGCCTCCAAGACCTCCCCTACCCCCACCCTTAACAATGGCCTTCCCTACCCCCAACCACCCCCACTTCCATCTCATCCTCTTGGCTCCTTAATCGCATTTGTCGTGTCCTTTTAATAACAAGAGGCAACTTCCATTATTAGGGGGGATTATGACATCATCTCAGGCCCATTATCCAAGTTTTAAATCTATTCCGAAAGTTGGGGGAGAGTTGGAGTGAGTGTGGCTGGCCTGTCACGTTAGCAACTCGGGCGTAGATCGAGTTAGCTGGGGGTAAAATGGGAGGGAAGGAGGGAAGGAAAAGCGAGGAGCGAGGGAGCAAGGGAGGGAGAGAACTTGGGAGAGGAGAAAGGAAGAAAAGGAAGGGAAGCTGCAGTGAATGAGGCTGCCCTGTCAGAGCAGCAACTCAAGCGCAGATCGAGTTAGCAGGGGTAAAATGGGAGAGGAGGAGGGAACGAGGAATGAAGGAAGGGAGGGAGGGAGGGAGAAATGGGAGGGAGAGAAGGAGGGGAGAAGAGAAGAATGGGGAATTGGAGTGAATGTGGCTGCCCGTCACGTTGGCAACTCAGGCGTAGATCGCGTTAGCAGGGGGTAAAATGGGAGAGAAGGAGGGAGGGAAAAGTAGGGAGGGAGAGAGGAAGGGAGAGAAGGAATTAAGGAAGAATATCTGAAAGGAGAGCTGGAGTGAATGTGACTGTCATGTTAGTAAAAAAAAAAAAAAAGAAAAAAGAAAAAAGAAAAAAGGTGTAGATCGAGTCAGCTGAGGCAAAGTGGAAAAAATGAGAGGAGGAAGAAAGGAGAGAGGAAGGAAGCAAGGAAGGAAGAATGGAGGGAAGGAAGGGAGGAAGGAAGAATGGAAGGAAGGAAGGAAGGAAGGAAGGGAGGGAGGGAAAACGAAATGAGAGAATGAAAAGAAGAGGTGAGGTGGACTGAGTTGGCTGCAGTTGTCAAGATATCAACCTGAGGCGGAGATCGAGTATGCTCAGACAAAATGGTATCAGAGGAGAAACGGGAGGGAAGGAGAGGAGGAGGAGGAGAGGAAGAGAGAGAGGAGAAGACGGGAGGAGAGAAAAAAAGAGGGGCGGTAGGGAAAAGGGAGGAAAAGAGAGGAGGGAGAGAATGAGGAAATTAGCTTGGCCAAAACAGTGCCCCTGGAGGTGTGTGTGTGTGTGTGTGTGTGTGTGTGTGTGTGTGTGTGTGTGTGTGTGTGTGTGTGTGTGTGTGTGTGTGTGTGTGTGTGTGTGTGTGTGTGTGTGTGTGTGTGAGAGAGAGAGAGAGAGGAGAGAGAGAGAGAGAGAGAGAGAGAGAGAGAGAGAGAGAGAGAGAGAACACTTGGCATAAAATAAATGTGTTGAATTTGTGGCTGTGATGCAGGGGATACTCAGGTAAATCGGGAAATGCAACCTGACAGCACAGAAAACGAGAGGATGAAAAACACATGCCAGGAGGAGGAGGAGGAGGAGGTGGAGGAGGAGGATAATAATAATAATAATAATAATAATAATAATAATAATAATAATAATAATAATAATAATAATACAGAAAACCAATCAAGCCCTGACTAACCAAGGTGGAATTAAGTGATTATAGATAGATAGATAGATAGATAGAGCTAATACGACCAACCACGGACACTACATCTATTTATCCACCTACCCATCTATTTATCTATCTATCTATCTACCTACCTATATATTTATATCTATTTGCCTGTCTTTCTATGCCTCTCTATGTATCTATCTATACCTATTAATCTGTGTATATATATCCACCTATCTATACCTATCAATCCATGCATCTATCTATCTATCTATCTATCTATTAAATTACAGACAACAAACAGGGGAAATAATAAACACCATACACAAGATGCAATGAGAAATAACGGAGGAAAAAAATCAATTAAATAAAACACGATGCAGAAAAACATTTAACTGTGAAAAAAGAAAGAAAAAAAAAACAATCCAACAAGGGACAAAGAAAGTAGCAGAGAGAGAGAGAGAGAGAGAGAGAGAGAGAGAGAGAGAGAGAGAGAGAGAGAGGCGGTCTTTCTCTGACTGACAGCTAGCGAGAAAGTTGTGGATGGTGTGAGAAAACTTTTGACACTGCATCTTTTTTTTTTTTAATATATCCTTAAGTTCTAATTTTTTGACACACGCGGTTTTAAGTGTCTTTTTTAGGGATATCTTAAATACTTACATTTTTTGACACGCTGTTTTAAGTCTTTTTAGGGATATCTTTCCTGCTTTAATTTTTTTGACACTATTTTAAGTCTTTTTAGGGATATATTTAATAATTTAATTTTTTGACACACGCTGTTTTAGGTGTCTTTTTTTAGGGATATCTTTAATGCTTTAATTTTTTGACACGCTGTTTTAAGTGTCTTTTTTTTGGGGGGGATAATATTAAAGCTTAGTTTTTGATACACCCGGTTATAAGTAGATTTTAGGCGATATCCTTAAAGTTGTATTTTTTTGACACACTGTTTCAAGAGGCTTGGGGGGGAAGTTCTTAAAGTTTATATTTTTTGATACACTCTGTTTTAAGTGGATGTTTCTGTACTGAGGCGAGGGGAATAAACTTTTGGGTGTCACTGTCATTGTCGCCTTAGTTATTGATTTTTTTTTTCTAGTGATTTTTTTCCTGTTGTTCTTTTCATCATCGTTACACTCATCATCTTTGTTACTGAGAGAGAGAGAGAGAGAGAGAGAGAGAGAGAGAGAGAGAGAGAGAGAGAGAGAGAGAGAGAGGACGTTCTTCAAGATGAATATATTTTTCAATGTTTTTCCCTCTCGATACGTTCACAAAAAAAAAAATCCATGTTACTTTATATGTTACACCTGATTTTTTCTTTTTGCTTAAGTCCTCAAAATATTCCCAGCTACCTAATTATCTGTGGTTATTATTATTATTATTATTATTATTGTCGATTTATATATTTACGATTATTTTTCATTATTTTCTCTTTGGGTCATGACAAAAATAATAATAATAATAATAATAATAATAATAATAATACTTCTTTTCATGGTAAATTTGGGACACTTGGCCAAATGCTGTGGCGAGTTTGGAAAGAGTTCACAGTAAACTTGCTTAATTGTTTCCCTTTTCCTTTTTTCACTGTCACATTGGAAGTTAGCAAGCAGTAGTGTGTGTGTGTGTGTGTGTGTGTGTGTGTGTGTGTGTGTGTGTGTGTGTGTGTGTGAAGAGGACAAGCAATGTTTTACGAGCACGAAAGAGCAGCTGGTTTTTTTTTTTTCGATTTTTCCTTCATTGTTAGGACAAAGTGGGAGGCAATTTCAGTTTTTCACTACAGGTCGTAAATTATCTAACTATCTAACAATCTATTGCCAGACGCCTTAATCCCGTAAGGGGTGGCCACAAACAAATCGCCTCCATGTCGCCCTGTCCCCCGCCATTTCACTGCCCTGCTCCCAGTTCACACACACCCTCTCTCATATATCTCTCCACTCCATCCCTCCACCTCATCCCTGGCCTCCTCCAGTATTTTAATAATTGGTAGCATTTCTTCGAAGCCTTATAACTTTTTGTTTGTTTTTATAATTATACGTCTTGGTAATTGCGAATGGAGGTGTGGCTTGGGAAGTTGATTCGCTCTTTGCCGCAGTCTCTCTCTCTCTCTCTCCGCAGGTCGATAAGAGTTTATGCTGGGAACAGAGGGTGAGGTCAAGGAAGGTTACAAGATATTCACACACAGAGGCTGACCCCGAAACACACACACACACACACACACACACACACACACACACACACACACACACACACGTCTCTTGAGGCCTCGCACCCACAGCTTACGAAGAAATTTGAGATCGTTTCTCTCCCGTAATTAGGACAGATAGATAGAATTAGGATTTTGTTTTCTATCTATCAATCTTCGTACCTGTGAATCTATCAGGTAAGACAAATAGATCTGCCAATTGTCTTACAGGAATCAAGGCCGTCTGTGGAAAGGCATCTGTCACTTACCCAAAATGATTGACGTTGGGGAAGAGAGAGAGAGAGAGAGAGAGAGAGAGAGAAACAATGCAGCCTGGAATATCTGAGTGTGGCTTGTTGTTGCTCTCTCTCTCTCTCTCTACCTGACTGTCTATCTATTTCTGTTTATCTTTGCATTCCCCTCCCTCCCTGTGTGTGTGTGTGTGTGTGTGTGTGTGTGTGTGTGTGTGTGTAAGATGGTGCCCTTTAAGACGAGAAAGAAATAATAAGGCTAAAGAAGAGAGCACCGTTTCACTCCGGTCCCTCACACACACACACACACACACACACACACACACACACACACACACACACACACACACACTCCAAAACGCAGCATTACCAAAGGATTTCCAACATACCGACAAACCAAGCATTCATCTCAAACCCTTTACCGTGAAAGCAATATCAACCACGTCAGGCCACAGTACTCTTAACCTTTGACCCTTTTGCTGACCTTCCTATCTGACAGGTATGCTCTCCTAGGTCATACATACCTTGCCAACCCTAATTAGTACCTGGGCATCTCCTTAATTAATTCTTACAACCTCTTCAAGACGATATTTACCTTTGAATTAACCTCCAGGATAAAGTGTCGTGGTCTTCAGTAACCTCATCAGTATCAAGGAGTCTTTTTATGTCTTCGTGTGTGTGTGTGTGTGTGTGTGTGTGTGTGTGTGTGTGTGTGTGTGTGTGTGTGTGTGTGTGTGTGTGTGTGTGTGTGTGTGTGTGTGTGTGTGTGTCCCCACATGCAAGCAGGGTTCACTTCTGTCTGGCCACGCTTCACCTGTCTCCCCATTCCCTCCCCTGCCAAGCTAAATGCTAACACTGCGGCTAATTATAAAGCTAAGACGCACGCACGCACGCACACGAACACACACACACACACATACACACACACCTATCTATCTATCGATCCATCTCTCTATATACATATATAAATACATTCATACAAATACACACACGCGTACATACAAACACACACAGGTAAACAGTAAGGGAAACGCAAGCACATAATATGCATTCATAGGTGTAGCTAACACGAGTTACACACACATAAACATGAAGACAGGCACGCACATAAACAAACACACTAGCAGAGCCAAGAGATGTTACACACACACACACACACACACACATAACACATTCACGCAGCCTTGAAGAGCAACATACAAGCATGTACACAAACATTCGCACATAAATGTATACATACTCGTACATACAGTACAGTACGCACGCGAATCTGTACACACGTACATACGCGACCACGTACACACAGAGGCTTAAAAAGTCACGCACATGTCGGAATTGTGACAGGCATTAGGGAGACGAGCCAAACACACACACACACACACACACACACACACACACACACACTCTACTATATCGACCTGGTTTTTTTTTTTAGTCAGCAACTATACTCCTCTCATCTTAACCTGACCTAAATTTTCGTCCTTTTGCAGCTTATTTCACGTAACTCAGTTGTCGAAAAAGACACTTCCACAGCTCAGCATCCTTTCCATAGAGCTTCTTCGTGACTAGCATGTATTATTGAGCTCATCATCTCTTGTTGCAAGTGAGCAGGAAGGAGGGCTGGTAATTTTGGGCCAAGTTAGAATAAACACAGTAAAACAAAAACAAAAAATTAATCTAAGAATAAAAGACACAGGCATACCCATTTAAACCCTCATTACCTTAAATTACACCTGAGAATACAGTTTTCCTACAATCAAGGTAATAACTGAGCTGCTAATTATAGGTATCAATTCTAGGCCAAGTTAAAATAAAAAGAGTTTATCAAAACTATTACCAAACTAACACTGTCACAGGCAAAAATATTTACACCCACATTAACATATATTACCCCCAAAACAATACCATTTTCCTATAATCAAAGTAATAAAAATGGAACTAATTACCTTCCTTACTCTCACACAATGACATTCATCGTAATGGACCTGTTAATGTTAATGGAATCACAGTGGAAAAGTAATTTGTAATGATTTTTATGCAATATTAATACGATACTCTGCAAGACATTAGTGTGTATTTTAACTTCATTCATATTAAAATGCCAATATCTGGGATTGTCTAACCTTCACATCAGATCTTGGTATTTAATATTCTAGGGAAAATGTATTAAAAATTATTCTTATGTACTATGAGGGAGAGTGGTAGCTAAGACTGTTTATTTCTCATGCTGGCCAAGAGAGAGAGAGAGAGAGAGAGAGAGAGAGAGAGAGAGAGAGAGAGACTGTCTGAACCCTGATTATAAAAGGGGTACATGTCACAGCCACGGAATTAATGGCGTGTGTGTGTGTGTGTGTGTGTGTGTGTGTGTGTGTGTGTGTGTGTGTGTGTGTGTGTGTGTGTGTGTGTGTGTGCAGATGTGTATCCATGAACGTATGTTGGTGCACCTAATTATACCTCATTATCCAATGTTAATTAGCAGAGAGCACATCAATACCGCCTCACACACACAGTCTCATTATGTGACTCCAAACACAATTCCCCACAAAACATAATATTAGAGAAAAATAATTAAATAAATAAATAAATACATAAATAAACAGCATGGTTTCTGAGTGGCTTTTCAGATTAATTTATCATTCATTATTAATTTTGCTTTATTGTCAGCTGTCCATTATTATCTCTAGTTTTAATAGTCGCTCTGTTTGTTCTTTATCAGCCATTAGCTTTGCACTTTATTTTGCAAGTATCAATTATCATTATTAATAAAGTTATTTTCTAATGATTTAATATACAGTGCTATTTATATGCTATTAACCATTACTAATAAATCACTTAGCTTTTACGTTATTTTGTGCTTTGTTTATATCAATATTTTAAAGAAGTAAATCTGAAATAAATTAATCTACGCCGGAAAATTTAGTTCCATGCAAATACTATAAAAAAAAAAAAATCTTACTGAAAGCTTATATGATCCGCACTACGATAGCCTAGCCCCGGGACCCTACCCCTCTCCAATGGGCAATATTGATCTGGCTACCATGGTTTTCACTTGCAATTTCACACCTGTAATTAAAACGCAAAATAAAACTCCAGGTAACTAAAAAAAAAAAAAAAATGATGTGTTCACCGTTTTGACGTCAGAATCGCTTTTTGTCAATGCCAGTATTGTACAGAGGTGTTATTGGGTCAAGGGAGTGTGTGTGTGTGTGTGTGTGTGTGTGTGTGTGTGTGTGTGTGTGTGTGTGTGTGTGTGTGTGTGTGTGTGTGTGTGTGTGTGTGTGTGTGTGTGTGTGTGTGTGTGTGTGTGTGTGTGTAGGTGTGTGTGTAGATTTCGTGTTGCTGCATCTGATGTTATATTATTCACCAGTTTGTGTGTGTGTGTGTGTGTGTGTGTGTGTGTGTGTGTGTGTGTGTGTGTGTGTGTGTGTGTGTGTCTGTGTGTGTGTGTGTGTGTGTTGAAGCTGTAACATTATAGAAACATGGGAATTGGTGTGTTTATTTTAGAGTATGTGTTTATTTCTCGATTTCATTTCATTTTAGCGTGTTTTTGTCGATTTTAAACTGGTGTCTGTATGTTTTAAGCATTAGTCATTCATGTATTAATCTCTCTCTCTCTCTCTCTCTCTCTCTCTCTCTCTCTCTCTCTCTCTCTCTCGTATTTACAAATCTATTCACCTATTTACAGATAATTTGCTAGTCTTATTAACAACTGCATTTACTGAACACTACCCTAACACATTTACTAACCTACTTCTTTATACACTTCCTAGCCTTATACTACTGCACCTGCTAATTTACTAATCTACCTTACCTACACCTGTCAAGTGGCCTTTTGCATATAACCTGTTTTATCAAGGTGAGGCCAGGTGTTCCTACCCATTTATGTTACCCTTCTCTTACCCTCCTCTCCCCTCTTACCCCGTCTCCCCTCCTCCTTCTTTCTCTTCTTCCTTTTCCCCTCTTCCCTTATTTCGTTTTCCCCTCTCCCTCTCTTTCTCCCTTCCTTCCTCTTCCTCTTCTTCTTTTTCCCTCTTTCCCTTATTTAGTTTTTCCTTCTCCCTCTCTTCCCCTTTCCGATATTTCCTCCTCTTGTTCTTTGTTTCTTCTTCCCCTACTTCATCTTCCACTCTCCCCTCTTCCCTTTTTCTCTTCTGTCATTCCCCTTCCTTCCCTTACTTTGTCTTCCTTTCTCTATCTCTCTTCCCCTCTCCCTCTCCCCTCTTTGTCTTCTGCCTTTTTCCTTACTTCGTCTTCCCCTCTCCCTTTCCCCTCCTGGCTGCTCTTCATCCCTTATTCCTTCATTATACTTTCTCTCTTTCTTTGCCTATCCCTTCTTGTCGCCTCTCACTCCCTACCTCCCTTTCCTTCTATCCACTCCCTACGCTCTTCTCTCTACACTCCCAATCCCTCCTCATCCATCTCTCCCTACCCTTCCTTGTCTCCTCTCCCTCTTTTCCTCTTCCTTTCTCCTCTATCCACTCCCCACTCACTGTTTTCGCCAACTTTCCCTCCCTTCTTTCTTCTCTCTTTCATCCTACCCCTCTTCTCCTTGCCCCTCCTCCTTCCTTCTCTCTACCCCTCCTTCTCTCCCTTCCTTCCCTCTACCCCTCCTTCTCTCCCTCTCCTTCCTCCACTCTCTCCCTCCTTCTCTTCTTCTCTCTCTCCATCTCCCAGGCTAAAGATCACACACATAATCGGTATTGTAATATAATTCGGATTAACGCGATCCATCAATCCGGCCGCATCCTTGACGTCACACACTCGCCACAACAACAACAACAACAACAACAACAACAACAACAACACACCCTACGCACTTGATAACACTCACCCCTCGACACAATCGCAAGTTCATCATCACTATCAACACCCTAGCCCGATTTCACATAATTTCAGGAAACTGGGTAAAAACATAGTAAAAAATAAAAAGCCTGGGGAAATAAAATCAGTATCATCGCACTGAAGGGGTTAATGCACATTAAAAAAACTAAGCAACATAAATAAATAAAATCGAAGCTCTGAAAATGGTTGTTGAATTGGCAGGGTGTGTGTGTGTGTGTGTGTCAAAGCTACATCAAAACACACACACACACGCACGCAAGCACACACACACACACACACACACACACACACACACACACACACACACACACACACACACACACACACACACATACACACTCTCTCTCTCTCTCTCTCTGGCAGCTCCTAGAAGCACACTAGATCATCAAGCCACAATAGGGGTAAGCCAGAAAAAGCCAGGGCGTTGACTCAGATAAATCAAGAGAGGGGGGGAGGGGTCGTAACAATCAGGGGGCAATGGCTCCTAAATGCATCTAAGGCATCAGATAAAATTACTAGTTGATTTAATATGCATCTAGAACATCATCAAATTATTACTGGATTTATAATTATTTTCTTAAATGCAAGGAAGGAGGAACCCAAGGCCAGGAGCTAGCAAGAGTGTTCCCTCCAAGAAAAAACATAAACAATAGACCCAAATTCAAGAGCTTTATCAGAGGCATCAATATCTATTTCTATTTAATACACATGAAGAGTATTTACAAAACTATTATCAATGAGTTCAAAGCACATCAGGGGCCTTATAACCTATTACTCCTTGATTTAACATGCATCTTGCACTTCATAAAACTCACAGATTTAAGATGCACAAATGGGATTAAATTATATTACTGAGGGACTTAATATGCACCGAGGATATCACAACTTTCTGAATAAACCCATGCTCATTTATAGGTGAACTCGGTGTGCTACTGATTTAAGTCGCCCTTATGCAGTCCACCGTCTTAACAAAATTCTCTAGGGATTGCAAGAAGAATGGAAGAGACAGCGTAACCATCATGGTGAAAGGACAGAAAGAAATATTTATAACAGGTTTAAGTCGCCTTTCTTCAGCAGTCCACCATTTTAAGAAAAGTCTCTGGGGCCTGCAAGAATAAAGGAAGAGACATCGTAACCATCCTAGTGAAATGATAAACAGAAATATTTATACAACACTAAAGGTTCGCTGAGACAAGTTAAGTATTTTCGTATGTAATTTTGGATGAGTGAGAGTGACACCATGCATACCGTTTTTTTTTTTTTGTACTTTTTTTATTTTTAATACACATGGCACTTAACAATAATATACGCTCACTGAAATACAACATAAAGCACAGGATTTCAATATTTTTCGTATGAGTTTTAGAAGTACGCGCACAACACACAGAGATGAAAAACAATACAGTCTTTTCCACTCAAACTTGGCCTAAAATTGACGTCTCTCCATCTTCGGCGCTGAGTTGTGAGAAGAGATTAACACTGGGGTATGGTGTTAGTCACGAAGAAGTGCCATGGAAAGAATGCAGAGCTCTAGTATTTTCATTCTCTGCCACTGAGTTCCGTGAAATGGGCTGCACATGGACGAAAATCTGGGCCAAGTCATTGTGAAAGAGGTATAGTTCATGGGACAACATCTGATTCCTTTTCAAACTCGCTACTAGGCCATACATAAAAATAAATAAATAAATAAATACCATGACAATTAACCTGGACATATACCAACAAAAACAGCCCCAAAACAACTAAAGAAAAAATATATGATAAAAAAAATAAAAGACAGATAACTAGGGCACATTACTAGGCCAAAAACACAAAGACAAACAAACACTACAAACAAACAAGACACACAGCCTACTCGTCATATACAATGCCATCACAGCTCACAAACCACCTCGACACACTAGCAGGACACATCACCAGGTCACATCACAAACACCAGGACACATAGATCTAAGACACATACCCACATCATGACACACCAGCAGGACACATCACCAGGACACATACATCAAAAACATACCCACGTCAGGACAAACTAGCAGGACACATCACCAGGGCACATTACAAACACCAGGGCACATACTGTACACCTAGGACACACACCCACATCATAACACAGTAGCAAGACACACCACCAGGACACATCACAAGCACCAGGGCACATACACCCAGGACACATACCCACGTCACACCCCCTGCCATTACAACTCACCGTCACTTTCTTGGGCTATCTGACCCCAATTTAAACCCATTCTTTCCACCCCATAAAAACCCACATCTAACAGCCTAAAGGGCCCCCTCATGAGAGGTATCTGGGGGGGCTGGGGGGACTATCTGGAGTGGGTGGGGGACTCTGGGGGACTAGGAGGGGGACTCAACTTATTGCTAATGTGATCCCAACCCCTGATATTCATTTATGGGGGGGAGAGTGTATGATGGATGGGGGTGTGGGGCCTTATGGGGAGGTGCTTGAGAGAGAGAGAGAGAGAGAGAGAGAGAGAGAGAGAATGTATGTGTGTGTGTGTGTGTGTGTGTGTGTGTGTGTGTGTGTGTGTGTGTGTGTGTGTGTGTGTGTGTGTGTGTGTGTGTGTGTGTGTGTGTGTGTGTGTGTGTATGTATGTATGTGTGTGTGTGTGTGTGTGTGTGTGTGTGTGTGTGTGTGTGTAATCACGTATCATAGTGTGAGTGCGAATGTAATTATCTACGGTACGTTTACATATGAATGTGTGTACATGCATGTGAATGTGTACACTCTCTCTATATGATATGAAACTGTGTGTGTATGTGTGTGTGTGTGTGTGTGTGTGTGTGTGTGTGTGTGTGTGTGTGTGTGTGTGTGTGTGTGTGTGTGTGTGTGTGTGTGTGTGTGTGTGTGTGTGTCTGTGTGTGTGTGTGTGTGTGTGTCTGTGTGTGTGTGTGTGTCTGTGTCTGTGTGTGTGTGTGTGTGTGTGTCTGTGTGTGTGTTTTCTGCCATGTCAGTGATGTATGTTTTTTTTTGTGTGTGTTCGTGAATGTACCAAATGAGGTCACGATATAAAAATCATCATCATCATCATCATTATCATTACATAAATAAGCACACATATATAAATAAATCTCCCTTCCCTGATGTTTCCCTTTCCTTATTACAGACGTATTTCCTTATTTTTATTAAAACTAAAATATATTGTTCTTTTCAGCACAGAGAAATCTTTAATAGTAAGGGAAATAAAACTGAAAAATATTACCCTGTTCCTGAGTATGATAAGGACAGATAAAAATACTGATAAAGATACTAATAAAGATAGTGATAAAGATACCAATAAAGATAGTGATAAAGATAGTGATAAAGATACCAATAAAGATAGTGATAAAGATTGTGATAAAGATACTGATACGAAGTTATTTGTTACTATGAGGACATTAAGATATTTTACTTGGTCGAAAAAAATAAAAATAAATAAATATTGCTGGCTGGAAAATAAGATTAACGATGATGATGATGATGATGATGATGATGATGGCGATGATGATGGTGGTGGTGGTGGTGAAACCAAAAACAACAGCAACAAGTAAAACAATAATAATAATAATAATAATAATAATAACAATACATCCTTCAGACCCACACAGAAGCAATTAAGTTTGTGTTCCCTAATTACTCTTCCCCTGGCCATTTATTTCATGCTTTATAATAAGACAATTAAGAATATAATTAAATATATGTAAAGGGAAATTAACAGGTCTTATATGGGGCTAATTATGCATGGTGGCTGCCTATATCTCAGTGCCAATTATTATTATTATTATTATTAATTATTATTATTATTATTATTATTATTATTTATTGTATTATTATTATTATTATTATTATTATTATTCATGAAATTATTTTACTACAACTAATATTAATTTTATCAATTAATATTATTATTATTATCATTATTGGCTCTTGTCACTGCTATTACCATCAATATTTTACTTTTAACCCTTTATTTTATAAGAATCCACTAAGTTCCCTCACCTCCTGCCTGCATTCCGACCCCACCCTCCTCTCTCTCTCTCTCTCTCTCTCTCTCTCTCTCTCTCCTAAAATGTCTGCAATTCTTCATCTTCTATGATAACTCTTTCTATTAATAATAAGAACAAAAAAAAAAAAAAAAGATTGCTCTCTCTCTCTCTCTCCCAACACCCACCCCAAACTCCCCACTCCTCTCTGAAACCCCCCTACTCTCACCCACATTCTCCCCCACTCCCACCCACACCCCTCCCCTCTCCCACACTCTCTCCCCACTTCCACTACACCTCTCCCCTCATTCTCTCCCCACTCCCACCGCACCCCTCCCTCTCCCCACAACTCCTGGCAAACTCCCCTCCATCCATCACCTCCCCGTCCAACCATGCATCTCATCCCTCGTCACTTTATTAAATATTACCGCCTACTCCGTCATCCAGTTCTTTAATGACTTTACTCCCTCCCTCCCTCACTCCCTCCCTCCCTCCCCCCCCTCTCTCTCTCTCTCTCTCTCTCTCTCTCTCCCAATGCCTTCATAGGGTACTGGCGTTTACATATATCTCTCTCGATACTTATAAATTGAAAAAATATATAATAAAAATAATTAAAAACCAAAATTAATACTGAAAAAATACTCTCTCTCTCTCTCTCTCTCTCTCTCCCTTCCTCTCTCTCCCTCATGCCTTCACAGTGGGCTGGCATTTATACATCCAATAACTCAAAATTTTTAACTTGCAAAAGAAGCAAGACCAAACCTGTAAATAATCCTTTCTATCTATCTGTCTATCTACATATCTATCTATCTATTTTTCTATCTATCTACCTAAAAAAAATCCCTCCCAATAATCCTTTGCAAACAGAACTCGCATTTTTTAACGATGAATAATAATAATAATAATAATAATAATAATAATAATAATAATAAATAAAATAATAAAACTTACGAACGCATACTCGAAGCGAACGGAAAGTTGCTGGATGTTAATATGAGAGAGAGAGAGAGAGAGAGAGAGAGAGAGAGAGAGAGAGAGATCCCTATCTTAATTTACGATCGCCATATAAGCAAGATGGAGAAGGTTACGAAAGAGAGAAAGGGACGAAAATTAAAGACAAATTCAACTGCGAAACCAGAATTAAAATAGGAATAAAAGATAAGAGAAAGTGAGCGAGGAAATGAAGGGGAAAGAAGGAGATGAGAGGCTATTATTTCTGTGAATCTAAGGTTTAAAGATGGATATGAACATGAAGGAAATAGGAATGGAAATGAATGGGAAAGATGAGATTTATTTTTCTTTTATTCTGAAACTTAAGATGAATAAGAAATGAACAAGAAGATGAAGGAAATCAGGAAGGAAATGAGTGGAAAGGAAGGAGATAGGAGAGGCTAAGCTAAAACTCAAAGAAGATGGGGAAGATGATGAAGGAAAAAGAGAGAGAGAGAGAGAGAGAGAGAGAGAGAAAAGAAAGGGAATGATGGAGGATTTTAATATGGCTCAATAATTCAAGAGAAGTGGTAAAGGAAGAAGAAGAGGATGAAGAGAAAGAAGAGGAAGATGGATAGACAATGTTTTAACCCAAATTAAGATGGATGGGAAGTGAAAGGAAGAGTATGAAGAGAGAGAGAGAGAGAGAGAGAGAGAGAGAGAGAGAGAGAGAGAGAGAGAGACATCATATCTTCCTCGAGTTTCCTAATTTCCAACTCACCCTCTACTAAAAATATCTCCAAGACGATTTCCTCAATCTAAGAAAGCACCCTGACAGTGAAGGGGTTAATGAAGGCTGAATATAAACCCCTCCAACCTAAAAAAAAAAAAAAAATCTCATAAATACACCTAGGAGATAAGAAGAAAAAAAATAATATAATAAGGTTTGGTTAGGACTGATTTTTGGTCAGTTTCTCTTTATTCTTATTTATTTATTTATTTATTTTTTTGCTCTCTAGACCCTACCTCACCTGGCCTAAAGGTGGAAAAAAGAGGTCTTGATGATAATGACGATGATATACTTCTCCTCCTCCTCCTCCTCCTCCTCCTACTACTACTACTACTACTACTACTGCTACTACTACTATTACCACTATAATAATAACAGTAAGCCAAGAAACCATTTACAACGCTGGGTGGTAACCATAAAATCAAACCATACGTGCTCCCTACGTGTCAGCAAGTGGGTTGGTGGAGGGTTAGTGCCCCTCCCCGTAAAACAAATATTCAAAGTCAAATGGCCATCCCTTACGGGATTATGCTGTCTAGCAATAGACAAACAGATAGATTAATGGTAATGAAAACTACAATACAAACAATAATATAATAATAATAATAATAATAATAATAATAATAATAACAACAATAAAAACACTAATAATAACATCCACGTAACAATAATATAATAATAATAATAATAATAATAATAATAATAATAATAATAAAAACACTAATAATAACATCCACGCAGCGAAGGGGTTAATTCACTAATAAACCTTTGCACAGGTGAATAAAATCGCCAGGTAAACGGAACACCTTAGTCCGTCTGCTCTAAGGAAAGGATTAAGGAGGGAAGGTGCCAAAGAAGGAGTGGAAAGTGAGATGTGGGAGGGAGGAACTAAAAGATAATTAAGGTGTGTGTGTGTGTGTGTGTGTGTGTGTGTGTGTGTGTGTGTAACATGAACAAGATAATTGTGTTTACGTGGGGGGGGGTGACAAGAACAAGATAATTAGCAGTGTGTGTGTGTGTGTGTGTGTGTGTGTGTGTGTGTGTGTGTGTGTGTGTGTGTGTGTGTGTGTGTGTGTGTGTGTGTGTGTGTGTGTGTGTGAGAGAGAGAGAGAGAGAGAGAGAGAGAGAGAGAGAGAGAGAGAGAGAGAGAGAGAGAGAGAGAGAGAGAGAGGCAAGTGGGCAAAAGGTGTGGCGAGTGGAGTGCATGGCAGCGCATGACAATTATCGTAATTATAATCTGGCAGGTCATGGCATTTGGGGGTCAGGGAACAAATGGGTCTATTAAATGGCCAAGGGGGAGGGGTTGGGTGGTGGGTGGAGCGAGGGAAGTGGCTGGGAGGTGGAGAGGGTGGATAAGAAGGGTGGCAATGGTGGATGAAAGGATGGATGGATGATAGGGAGGTGGATGGAGCTCTCCCTCTACACCACTGTATTGCTGACAGGGATGAGGATGGATAGGATGGACTGGAAGTATAGTACCGGTGGATGGATAGATGGATGGATGGATGGATGGTGGATGGAGCTCTCTTCATTACCAGTATTGTTGAGAGGGGAGAGGCTGGGTGGAGGAGTGGATGGATAGGAATGATAGTAATTGGTGGATAGATGAAAGAATGAATGAATAAATAGATGGATGAATAGATGGATGAGGGGGATAAGGATGGCCGGATGAATGAGGAGAAGGTATAAGGGATGAGGGGGAAGGGAACGAATGAAGCTATTACCTGTGGGGGCCGGACTGGGGTGCTGGCTAGTGAGGAATGAGGCTCCCTTCATCACTGCTATTGTGCATGTGGTAGGGGTGAAGGGGGGAGAGAGGAGGGATGAGAGGGGGGAGTGGGAGGAGGATGGAAGAGACGAAGGAGGAAAGATGAGGAGGAGGATGGAAGAGAGGAAGGAGGAGAGATGACGAGGAGGAGGAAAGAGAAGAGGAAGGAAGAATGATGAGAGGAAGAAGAATGGATGAGAGGATGAAGATGGATAAGATGAAGGAAGTCAGGAAGGATGCGTGAGGATGAAGGATGGATGAATTGAAGGAAGGAAGGATGAGAGGAAGGTGGAAAGACGAATGTAAGAAACAAAGAATGACAGGATGGAAGGATGGATGAAAGGAAGGAAGAAAGAAACAGAGGAAGGATGACAGGGAGAAGGATGGATGACGGGAATAAGAGAAATGCACTGATAAAATGGAAAGAGAATTTGGATAGATGGATGAGAGAATAGATAGAGATAAGCAAGTGGGGAAAAGGTATTAAGATGGATGGATGAAAGGGGGAGGATGGATGGTGGGAAGGAGTGATAAGGATGGAAAAGGATGACCATTTAAACAGATGGATGAGAGAATGGATGGGGAGATAACACGGCAGGAAGGCATTAGGATAGATGGATGACTGGGAGAAAGACTTACGACAGGAAGGAGAGTAATGAACAGATTAGAAAGAGAGATTATCAAGATGGATGGATAGATGGACAGATGGATGGATGAACAGATGAAGGAGAGAAGGATGAAATGATAAGGGATATGAAGTATTAGGATGAAAAGTTGATAGGAAGAAGAGAAATAGACAGATAAAGTATTAGGATGAATGGTTGATAAAGAAGGGATGGCTGGATAAGGGTGAGCAGGATGGCAGGGGGGGATAGGGCATTAGGATGGAAGAGGATGGCAAGGATGGATTAGGAGCAGAAGGTATTTTACTGAGATGGATAAAGATGAAGGATAAAGAGAGGGGGGAAAATGAGAGAATTACCAAACCATTCCCCTCACCCTCTTCTTCAGCCCAAACAATATCTCTTCTCCCCTCATCTCATCCATTACCCTCACCCCTCACGCCCTGTCCTCACCCCCTGACACCCTCACCCCCCCTCATCCATCACCCCTTATCTCTCCCTCACCTTTCGCCTCGCTACTAAAGTCATATGCGAAGAGGTAGTCGTGATCTCTAAAGTTGTAACACTCCCTCACCTATTCACGACCTACTTACGGTGAAAATAAAGTATCACTGTAGTAAATAAAGTGTCACCGTGCTAAATAAAGTGTCACCGTACTAAATAAAGCTGTAATAAAGTGCCACTGTACTAAAAGACTTCATGGAGACTTTCTAGCAATTTCTAACTTCAAAACAACGTGGGTCTCTCCTAAGCTGAAAGAAATCGCCAGGTGGAAGCCTGAATTAATTTTACTAGACATCTTTACTTGTGACTTTCTACCTTTGTCACTGAAAATATCCCCTCTTAAATAAAACTCGTTACTAGTAACAAGAATGTATTTTGAAGCGTATCATCAAACTGAATAGGTTAACAATATCCTTCCTGACACCTTATACTATGTACAATTATTAATGATCCCTTACACCTACTTACACCGCCTTATATTATTCTTAACCCTCACATTTCCACTCGTCATTTCTCCATCACCTAGTCCACTCTGTTGCATCACTCTGGTTTCCCTCACTCACTTATACTCACTCACACCCACACTCACACCAGCCTCACTCATCCCTGCTGCAGCACTCATACTTCACACACCCCTCACACTCACTCAGGTCACTCAATCCTCACCCACAAACATTCACCCTTCACTCATCTCTCTCTTTCTCTCTCTCCTTCTCGTTCCACATTTACAAACTTTCCGAAGCTAAGGTCGTATTTATGACCACATACTTAAACTTTCATCTTCACTTACACTGGACATTTATAAAACATCTCAAAACCAAACTGAGTGACAATTAAGGTGAAAATCTTGCTAAAAACATAATGATTTCCGACAATAAGTTACGGGAAGAGACTTGATTATCCTCCATATAGGTTAGAATCCTTTATATCCTGAAAGTACCGTATTAAGTCTTTATAAATACCCTTCCCTGACTCCACCCTCCACACATCCACTCACTTCCTTTATACACACACACACACACACACACACACACACACACACACACACACACACACACACATACATTACACACACCCTGACTCTACCCACACAAGCCCATAACTCCACATTCATCTTTCTCCTATCATCATCTTTCTTTTATAGCAGTAAGTACTTTCCTAACATTTTCATCTTTCTCCTATCATCATCTTTCTCTCATACCTCTCATAGCATTAAAAATCTTCCTAGCATTTTCATCTTTCTCCTATCATCATCTTTCTCTCATATCATCAAATAGTTTCCTGACATTTTCATTTTTTTCCTATCATCATCTTCCTCTCATAACACTAACTTTTTTCCTTACATTACCTTACCCTGCAATTTCCCCATGTAATTTTCATACTATAATATTCCCTGTGTCTTTTTTTTCCCATACACTAATTCCACTTATTTTTCTTCCCTAACTGTTCTCTCTTACACATCTTTTTCCTCAGCGAATTCTTTTTCCCTTGATATTCCCCCCCCTACATTCAGCTTCATTTCTTTCCTATCCTTTTTCTTCAATATTCTTCTCCTGCACATTTTTTCTTAAATCTGTGTATGCATTTTCAACTTAACACACACACACAGACACACACACAAAATTTACATCTCGGAGGAACTCTTGCTCGTAAATTTCTCTCTCTCTCTCTCTCTCTCTCTCCTGATACCCTTCTACCCGATCTTCCCTCATCCTCACACCACATACCCTCAAATTTACCCCTCATTCCTCCTGACTCCCCTCCCTCCACCTGACATTCTCCCTCTGAAATTTAGCTCACCTGACTCGACACCTGTGCTCATTACCTGTAGCTTACCTGGGCCACGCCTTTTTCCTCTCAATGTCCGCCAGGTATTCGTGCTTCAATTATCCTACCTGCGCAGTCAAGGTGTTGGTGTTATTTTGACTTACCTGTAAAAAAGAGAGAGAAATCAAGGTTATTCAGGAACTCGTCAAGGTAGAGAAAAAAAAAAAAATAGGATATATCATTTTTCTATTGGTGTTACCTGAGAGAGAGAGAGAGAGAGAGAGAGAGAGAGAGAATTCAACGTTACACATTAAATTACAGAACTCCGTTTAGTGAGCAAAATTGGATACATACACCTGTCAACGATGCTTTACCTGGAAATAAAATTAATTCAAGGTTACAATAATTGTGAAGAAAAAGTATTATGTTATTCTTCCTCTAGAAAATATACCTAATAATATAAATAGGCTCTACAGTATATTATTTAAAGATTATATTGCAAAAGAAAGAAACTAGTCAGTGTAAATATAATACACATAATTCTTTCCATCTGCATATTTGGTTGTATGATCACAGTGCCAGAAAAAAATATGGTGGATTATTATACGGAGCAATCAATATTACCTGAGCTTACCTGATCTACCTTTACGTTGTTATTGCTTAGTAAATATGTCGCCAAAATATTGTGACGCTTTTTGGTTCCTAAGCCTTAAATGATATACCGGGACCACAGAATACCGGTACCAGTGTATACCTGTACCAGTGCATACCGGTACCAGAGTATACCAATACCAGTGTATACAAGTACCCAGTGTATACCAGTACCAGTGTATACCAGTACCAGCATATACCGGTACCTGCATATACCGGTACCAGTGTATACCAGTACCAGTGTATACCAGTACCAGTGTATACCGGTACCAGTGTATACAATTACC
Source organism: Coenobita brevimanus (assembly GCF_032717465.1). NCBI lineage: Eukaryota > Metazoa > Arthropoda > Malacostraca > Decapoda > Coenobitidae > Coenobita > Coenobita brevimanus. Next base: position 3,723,551 of record NC_136999.1, on the reverse strand, counting down.
AGTGTATACCAGTACCCAGTGTATACCAGTACCAGTGTATACCAGTACCAGCATATACCGGTACCTGCATATACCGGTACCAGTGTATACCAGTACCAGTGTATACCAGTACCAGTGTATACCGGTACCAGTGTATACAATTACCAGTGTATACCAGTACCCAGTGTATACCAGTACCAGTGTATACCAGTACCAGCATATACCAGTACCTGCATATACCGGTACCAGTGTATACCATTACCAGTGTATACCAGTACCAGTGTATACCAGTACCAGTGTATACCGGTACCAGTGTATACCGGTACCAGTGTATACCGGTACACAATTAGCACTCACAGGTAAAAACTAAACCATGACAAGAGGCAGCACAAAACATAAAGGAAACAACACACAGATCAGAAAACAAGATAAAACACAAAGAAAACAGCAAACAGCGCAAAGAAAACAGCAAACAGCGCAAAGAAAACAGCACAGACCAAACAGCCCACTCCACCCACCAAACACCAACCTGAATGAGGAGAGGAAACACCCAGGAGCAGCACAGAACACAGCACAAACCACACATCCAACCCTTATATTTCCTCCCAGCACACACACACACACACACACACACACACACACCTTCCTTTGAGCCAGGTGCGCCAAGCCATCCCGTGCTCAAATTATGTTACATGTGTCAACCAGGTAACTAAGTGCACCAACCAGTCCCGTCGGGGTATCGCATTACTCGGGAGCGTTGCGTCGGACCAGCGTGGGGTGGGGGGGGATAGGAGTAACCAAGCCAGTCCTACTACATCTGAAGGCTAATGGACTGGGGGCTAGGGGATAGGGGCTAGACAGACAAACCCACCCATATCTAAGGACTGAGGGCTGTAAGGTGACCAAAGGATGAAAGATGAGGGCTGCAAGACACGTGACACTAATCCTCTCATATCAAAGGGCTAGACAGTTACCTATCCCTCGCGCAACTGAGGGCTGGATTGGGGCTGAGTATTGTGGATAGGTACAAGAGTCGTCAAACTAATTCATCCACACGTGAGGACCGGATGGGGGCTGAGGGCTGAAGGGGTGGGGACTAAGGCTGGAACTAGACACATTAAGTCAGTACTGCTACATCTTAGGGCTGAAGACTGGGGGCTAGATTAGTTTAAAAAAGCCCCACCATTACAAACTAGCTGGATAGAGACGTCAAACTATTCCTAAAGGGGTGAGAACTGAGGGCAAGGGATAGGAGGGCAGAGGCTGAGGAGCAGAATTGCAGATGACAGGATATTACTTCATCAAACTATTGAATAGACACGTTTCAGCCAGTCCTATCCCATCAGAAGGCAGGTGAGGTCTAAGGTCTATCAGAAGGGGGCTAGAAATGTTAGTAATACTCCTAGCACCTAAAGGACAGGGTGGGGCTAAGGGCAAGATGGGGGCTGCAGGTAAAAGGGCTGAGGGCTACCCAAGTCTAACTAGTCCTACGTCATTAAGGGGGGCTGGAGGGAGGTGTGGGCTATGAGAAAGGGGTTACACAAGTCACCCACAATCCTTACAGGGCTGATAAGGGCTAATGGCTAAGGGCTGAATGGGAGCGAAGGGCTAACTAGGGGCTGTGGTCTAGAGACGTGAAGGTGTGCATGCTGACAGCTCCAGGTAACTCTAATTAGGGGTTACCCAGGTACACTGTTCTCAAAAATTGCTAGATACGCCAATACAGGCTGTGTGTGTGTGTGTGTGTGTGTGTGTGTGTGTGTGTGTGTGTGTGTGTGTGTGTGTGTGTGTGTGTGTGTGTGTGTGTGTGTGTGTGTGTGTGTGTGAGAGAGAGAGAGAGAGAGAGAGAGAGAGAGAGAGAGAGAGAGAGAGAGAGAGAGAGACGACGGGGGGGAGGGTGAGAAGTGTGAGAGAGAGGCGGTGAGAAACATATGGGGGAGAGGCGGAACTTGAAGGGGTAGAGTGTGGAGTGTTACTTGATAGGGTTGGTGTTACTGGGTGTTACTTGATCTCTATAACACGCGGTAGGTAGGTAAGTGGGTAACCTTGTGGACGCTCTCTCTCTCTCACGCGTCTTCATCTCTCCCTTTCTCTCATATTTTCAATCATTATTTTCTTTCCATTATCCTTCCCCACCTCCTCTCTCTCTCTCTCCATACGTCAGGCAAAAATGGGTGTTCAATTTTTGCAAGGAAGATTGCATGACTCTGCTGTGGTGATCATACTCCTTGCTCTTGTCACCTCCTCCTCCTCCTCATCATCATCATCATCATCATCATCATCATCATCAACAACACTCCATCCGTATACCTGAACACCATTTTCATCAATCTTTTGTAAGTTATCATCATCATCATCATCATCATCATCATCATCATCATCATCATCATCATAATCATCATCAATATTCCCTCCATGTACTTCAGCATCATCATCATCAATTTTTTTTAAGTAATCATCATCATCATCATCATCATCATCATCACAATCATCATCATCACCTTTAACCTTCTCTATGTCACCACCATTAACTCATGATCACTTGCTCTTTTCTCATTTCCTTTACCTCCATCACGTTCACCATCTTCATCATCACCGTGACCACAAACAGGCATAACCACAATGCATCACCACAGCAACCACAAGAACCATCACCATAACCAACACAACTACTCACAACCACAAATATCTACACCACCACACATCACAACTACCACTACATCCTCCACCACACCACTACAACTCATCACAAAATCAAAACACACCACCACAGTCACAAAACACCACCACAACCACCACAAATTCCACTCATAACCACAGCCACCTCACACAACCACACCAGTTATTTCCACCACACATTACAACCACACCACACCACAACAGGGCACCACACACCACCACACACCACCACCACACACTAACCAGTACCACACACCACCACCACACCACCACCACAGTCCATACGTCACCCAGACAGATAAAACCCTCCTCCAATTTTCTGCTAAGTGGTAATAAAAAAAAAAAACGAGAAAAAGAAAAAAAAAAGGTGAAGAGGAAGCGAGCTGTCAAAACCGCTGATGTTAATGTCTTTCTCTCTCCTTCCTTCCTTCTTCCTTCGCCGTCGCCTTAATTCCATCTTGCAGTATTTTCTTCCACTTCCTTTCGCCCTGCATTCACTTTTAATTCTTCTCCGGCTTTGTTTTTTGCCGCTGTCCCTTTCTTTTCGTTCTATTTCGTTCACTTCCGTCCGTCAACGTCTTACTCTCTCCGTCATCGTCTTGTTCCGTTTTCTTCCGTTTCTTCCTATACTCTCTCTCTCTCTCTCTCTTTTTTTCCATCATAACCCCTTCAGTCTCCTCTTGCCTTCTTCCTCTCTCTCTCTCTCTCTCTCTCTCTCTCTCTCTCTCTCATCTCCTTCACGGCCCGGTTCAGGAGTCGTCAGGGGCGCCGCGGTAGTGACACAAATGGTGAAACATGAGAGAGCCCGTGTTCCTGAGAGAGAGAGAGAGAGAGAGAGAGAGAGAGAGAGAGAGAGAGAGAGAGAGAGAGAGGGGGGGGGGATAAAATCGTCCAGGAGATGGCAAGAATAAACAAAGAAAATCGTCATCAGAGTGAAGGGGTTACGACTGCATTCTCGTGGGCTTGGTAGTGTCCCTCGCACCGCTTCCTTGACGAGAATTACTTCAATATATTACACGTCAATATTCTCTTTTACTATATTTACGGAAAGGCTGTCGATATCAATGAGACAAATTACACACGAAAATATTGATGGAGCTGTTTATTATTTATTTTTTTTATTACCAGGGATCCTGCCTTAAAAAAATAAAATAAAAAAAAATCTGGTAGCAGTAATAATAGACCAAAGTCGTCAATGTACTGAAAGGGCAATTATTCTCCTTGAAGATATTAACACTTTCTCCTTTCTATCCTTGCTCCGTCTACACCCCTTCCGACCCGCCTTTTATTTTTTTTTGGTTTTGTTTCGCGTCTTTTAACCCCTTCCAGCCCCCCCCTTTTTTTTTTTTCGATATGCCCTTTCCCTTATTCGATCCGCCTTTTCTGTTATCCCATACGTCCTTTCCTTTATTCGATACAACCTTTCCGTTATACGATACGGACTTTCCCTTATTCGATACATCTTCTTCGTTATTCGATACGTTCTTTCCTTTATCCGATAAGCCCTTTCCTTTATTCGACACGCCCTTTCCAGCACTGCCTTTTCCAGCCCTCTCCAGCCCTGCTACACCCCTTCCATCATGTTTCCTCGGCCACCTCCATCGACCGCAAGTAGATGGGTTTGGTAGTGGATCTGGATTTGGAGTGGCAGCTTGACCTTTCTATTCCCTTCCATCGTTCCAGACTTTCCATCCATGTCCTTTCCATTCCATTGCCCTTTCCAGCCGCCGACACGGACTAACCACCCCTGCCTTCCATCCCATTTCCGCGGCCTCCCCTCCATCGGCCGCAAGCAGATGGGCGTAATGGCGGGCCGGGATTTGGGCTGGTGTCTGTCCCGGAGCTTCATGACCGTCTGTCCCGATGCTTCATGACCATTCTGATTGATCGCCCCCACGCTGGATTGGTTCATTATTGCCTTGCCTCCCTCCCTGCATGCCTCACTTCCATTGCCTCACCTGCCTCACTCATTTGCTTCTCTCTGCCTCACCTCACTCACTCATTTACTTCTCTCTCTCTCTCTCTCTCTCTCTCTCTCTCTCTCACTTCAATTACCTCTCCTGTCTCGCTCACTCAATTACTTTTTCTCTCTCTCTGCCTCACTTCAATTGCCTCCCCTGCCTCACTCACTCATTTACTTCTCTATCTCTCACCGCCTAACCAATAATTTTACTTGTCTATCTCCCTGCCTCACCGATTTAATTTACTTCACCATCTCTCTGACTCACTTCAACTGCTTCTGCCTCACTCACTCATTTACTTCTCTGTCTATAATCTCTCACTGTCTCTTGGCTTCATTACTGGATTGCCTCTCTCCCTCCCTCTCTCTGTCTCTGTCTGTCTATCTGTCTGTCTGTCTGTCTGTCTGTCTCTCTCTCTCTCTCGTCAACTGCCTTCTGCCTCATTTACTCATCTGCTTCTCTGTTTGCATCCCTCACCGTCTCTTCTTCATTACAGGCTTGTCTCTCTGCATTACAGATTAGCTCATTGTGCGCCTCTGCCTTTCCTCCTCACTGTTGCTCTGTTTAATCATCTCTACCTCACCGTTACTGTCTCATTACAACTCTGCCTGTCTCACTGTCTCTCCGACTCTGTTTTGCCGTCTGTCTCTGTATCTCTCGTTTCTCCATCACTGCCTCGTCTAATGGTCTCTGTCTAAAAACCCCCCTTTGTCTCAACCCATTCGCTTTGTCTCTATCATTGGCTCTCTGCCTCTGTATTTCCTTGCATCAGGGCCACCCTTTCTCTCTACCCCCTTGCTTCAGTGTACCTCTCCCTCAGCTTCTTTTCTACCCCACTATCTCTTTACCTCTCCACGCCTCACAACCTCTCCTTCTCTCTACCCCTTGCCTCACTACCTCCCCTCCTCTCTACCTCCATGCCTGCCTACCTCCCTCCTCTCAACGCCCTTGCCTCACTACCTCCCCTCCTCTCTACCTCCAAGCCTATCTACCTTTCCTGCCTCCCCTTCCAGCGTGCCTACGTGCCTGGTTCATTACTGGGGTGCCTGCGGGGGTACTGTGCCTGTCTGCCCCTGTTCCGCTACATATTGGCCACCAGGCTCTTGTTCTGGGGCCCCGCCATCGCCCTGCCCAATTACACCCTCCCCGTCCCTCACCACCGCCGCCCTCCATCCTCGCCCTCCCAGCCCTCTCTTAGCACTTTCCTAGCCCATTCCAGTCCTCTCCTAGCCCTCTCCTAGCCCCTTCCAGCCGTCTCAGTCCCTTCCAGTGTCCTCCTAGCTCCTTCCAGCCCTCTCCTCGCCCCTCACCACCACTACCCTCCATCCTCGCCCTCCCAGCCCTCTCCTAGCACTTTCCTAGCCCATTCCAGTCCTTTCCTAGCCCCTTCCAGCCGTCTAGTCCCTTCCAGTGCCCTCCTAGCTCCTTCCAGTCCACTCCTTGCCTCTTCCAGTCTTGATCCAGCCTCTTCTAGAATCACTCCAGTCGCTTCTAATCTCGTTCCAGCTTCTTCCAGGCTATTTCCAAGCTCCAGTCCCTTCTTGTCCCCGGTCCGTCATTTCCATCCCCATCCTGTCCAATGTATGTTCACTCGTTACCATCCCCATCCATCCTGGCTCTCTCAGTCCCTTCCTGCCTTAGATACGTTCTCCAGTTCCCATCCTCCTCCATCCATGCCTTTCCCAGTGTTCTTCCAGCCTTTTCCAGTTTTCTTCCAGTTATTTCTTATCACTCCCACCTCCAGAAATACTCCCAGTTTCCAGTCCATTTCCATCCTTGCTCATTTCGCCACTCCAGACCCTGATACGTCATGCCTAGCCTCCTTCTGCCTCTTTCCTATCCTTTTCTCTTACATTTTTGTTAGGGCTTAGTAGAATTATTTTTTTTTTTTTTTTTTTTTTTTTTTTTTTAACCAACCGATAACTCTTCATGGATCAACAGGCCTCCTCTGATCTATGTTTCCTATGTACTCCTAAAGTATATCCTCTACCTCCCATCCCCTTCCATCCTTGCCCCCTTCCAGCCCTTTCCAGACTCTTCAAACAACCCCTACTCTACCTCCCATCCCCTTCCATCCTTGCCCCTTCCAGACCCTTCCAAACTCCTCAAACACCCCCTCCTCTACCTCCCATCCCCTTCCATTCTTGTCCCCTCTTCAGACTTCTCAAATACCCCCTCCTCTGCCTCCCATCCCCTTCCATTCTTGTCCCCTCTTCAGACTTCTCAAATACCCCCTCCTCTGCCTCCCATCTCCTTCCATCCTTGCCCCATTCCAGCCTCTTTCAGCGCTTTCCAGACTCCTCAACCCCCCTTACCACATTCACTCCCCACCCCATCCTGTTGCTTGAGGTGAGACAGGTTTACTCGCTGACTCACACACCTTCAGGATGTTTCAACTCCGGCTGCTATGGTAACAATTAATCCAGGTATTTTGTTGTAGATAAAAAGATACACCTGAGCGAGTTTATGCAGCCGAGAGAGAGGCCGGGCGCTGGAAAAGGTTTAATGGTGGAATTCTGCACAAGGAGGAAAAAATGGACACGAACCCATGAGAAAAAAAGATGTGAAAAAGAAAAAAATTTAGGTGGATTTGTTAATATGTTTTTCTCTTTTAACTTCCTCTTTTCTTGATGTGGGGATTTTTAATACATATACTGACCTTTTTTTTATTTTTTTTTTTTACAAATTTAATGTTATTTGTCATAACTTTTTGGCCCTTATATCTCTGTTCTAAAGGCAGCTGCTAACGAATTCACCTGTGTGTGTGTGTGTGTGTGTGTGTGTGTGTGTGTGTGTGTGTGTGTGTGTGTGTGTGTGTGTGTGTAATTCCTTTCTCTAATCCAATCTCTTGCTCCTGGTATAAATTTTCTACACACTACCTCTCTCTCTCTCTCTCTCTCTCTCTCTCTCTCTATTACTATCCAATATCAAACAACCCCTACCTTCCCAATTAACAGGTCATCTGCACTAACAAGCAAACGAGGTAGAGGGTAACAAGGCAGTCACTGAGTTACCCTAAGGCCCCTGGAGCCAATTGGAGGCCTCATCACTACAGAGGAGCTAATACCCACTGTCCTAACAATGTGTATGTCTGGGGGCATGGAGGGGAATGAAGGAAAGGGAGAAGAGAGGGAAGGAGGAGAGGGAGATGGAAGGAAGGAAGGAGGGGGAGAGAGAGAGAGAGAGAGAGAGAGAGAGAGAGAGAGAGAGAGAGGAAAGAAGGAAGGAATACAGGGAATGAAGAGGACGAGTAAGGATGAGAAGAAAAATCTAGAGGAAGAAGATGGAGGAAGGGAGGGAGAGAGGGTACGGAAGGGAAGGAAGGAAGAGAAGAAGGGAAGGGAGGATGGAAATAGAAGACAAGGAAGGAATGAAGGAAGGAAGAGGAGGAAGAGGGAAGGGAGGACAGAAGAAGAAGAGGAGGGAGGAATGAAGGAAGGAAGAGGAGGAAGAAGGGAAGGGAGGACAGAAAAAGAAGAGGAGGGAGGAATGAAGGAAGGAGGAGGAGGAGGAGGAAAAAAAGGTAACAAACATTGGTAAATTTCCTACGTAGAGGGAAAATGAAGAGTTACGAGGAAGCACAGAAGGAGGGAGGGAAGGAGGGAGAGGAAGTACGAGGCAAGACAAGGAGGAGAGGGAAGGAAGGGAGAGATGGAGGAAAACTGAGGGAGAGGGGTGGGGAGGGGAGACAAAGGGAGGGAGGGAAGAGAGAGAAGAAAGAGGCAGCATGAGACAGAAGAAAGAAAGAAAGGAAGGAGGAAGGAAGGAAGAAGGAAGAAATGAGGAAAGGAAGGAAGGAGGGAATGAAGGAAGGATGGAAGGTGAATTTTCAAAGCAAAGGACAAATGTGGGTTACGACACTAAGAGGAAGAAGAATGAAAAAAAAAAAAAACAATTAGGAAAGACACAAAGACAAACTGACAAACACACACACACAAAAAAAAAGCATGGGAAAAGGCAAGAAAAACATAAAGAAAAACAGAGAAAGAGATAAAATGGGAAAGAAACAGAGGGAGTTGGTCATGAAGAAATGAGAGAGAGAGAGAGAGAGAGAGAGAGAGAGAGAGAGAGAGAGAGAGAGAGAGAGAGACGCAAGATCAGAGACAGGGGAGAGGGAAAAGAGGAAGATAAACAGAACGAAACGAAAATGGAAAAAGAAAAATGGAATATCAAAGGGAAAGCGAGGAAGGCTGAGAGAGAGAGAGAGAGAGAGAGAGAGAGAGAGAGAGAGAGAGAGAGAGAGAGAGAGAGAGAAAGCAAATACGACACAGTGAGAAGAGGATGAAAGAAGATGGAGAAAAAGCATGGGCGGGGAAATGAGGATTACATAGGATTACATAGGAAAGCAAACAACAACAGACCTTAAGTTCCTTTCGAGGCAGCTTGTTACAGAGAAAAGTATGACTACAAGATCTAACTCTACATGCTGAAGGATAAGGATAGTAAAGCAAGAAGGCTCCCTCCACCACCAAACTCTCCAGGAAAAAGTGAGAAAAACCACCATGCAGCATGGAAAAACTGACATGGAAATTTTATAGGAAATACTGGAAAGGAAAAGTCACATTCTATAATACTTTATCTATAAGCTACATGATAGAGTAACCTGAAAGAGAAAGTAAACAAATAAAATAATAGTTACGGCATGACATTATAAACCGGTATACTGAGTTAATGGGAAGTCTGTGGACATAACGTGGAGGAGGAGGAGGAGGAGGAGGAGGAGGAGGAGGAGGAGGAAGAGGAGGAGGAAGAGGAGGAGGAGGAGGAGGAGGAAATAAAGTGAAATAAAAGCAATAAAAAGATGGACATGGGAAAACTTCGTGCAGAGATGAAAGACGAAGGAAATGAAAAGAAAATGAGAGAAGACTGACAGAAAATTGGAGGAAGAGGGGGGGAGGGGGGGAGGAGGAGGGAGAGGAGGGAGGAAGAAGGGAGGAGAGGGGAAGGAAGAGAAAAGGAGGAGGAGGAAACCTGAGAGGTATGGAGGGAAAACGAGACGGACGACAAGAGGAACTTAAAGGAAGAGGAGAAAATAGAAGAGGAGGGAAGGAATGGCGGAAGGAAAAAGAAAATGACGTAAAAAAAATGAGGAACTGAAAGAGAGAGAGAGAGAGAGAGAGAGAGAGAGAGAGAGAGAGAGAGAGAGAGAGAGAGAGAGAGAGAGAGAGAGAGAGAGAGATCCGACAAAATGGAGACAGCGAGTGTGTGGAGTGTCGGTAAAAAAAAAAAAAGGGGGGGAGGTGGGGAAGGGGAGGGATAGGGAGGGGGAGCAGAGGGTGGGGAGAGGGGAGGAAAAAGGGAGGAGTATAATGAAGAGAAGGGGAGAGAGGGGAGAGGGGGAGAGATATGGACGTGGAGAGAGAGAGAGAGAGAGAGAGAGAGAGAGAGAGAGAGAGAGAGAGAGAGAGAGAGAGAGAGAGAGAGAGAGAGAGAGGGAATGGGGAAAGGCGGAGACAGTCAGACGAAAATAAAAGGAGACAAACTGCTGGAAAAAACGCGAGGGAGAGAGAGAGAGAGAGAGAGAGAGAGAGAGAGAGAGAGAGAGAGAGAGAGAGAGAGAGAGAATCAAATGGAGAGGGAAAAGGAAGAAGGACGGAAAGGCGACCGGGAGCGGAAGAAAAAAAGGGGAAAAAAAAAGAAAGAAAGAAGGAGAGAAGAAGGAGAGAGGAAGGAAGAGAAGGAGGGAGAGAAAATGAGGGGAAGGGAGGGAAAGATAATACAAGCGCCAGAGGGAGAGAAACGAGGGGAGGAAAGAGAGGGTTGGGAGAGGGGAGAGGGGGAGGGGGGAAGGAAATCAGAGAGAGAGAGAGAGAGAGAGAGAGAGAGAGAGAGAGAGAGAGAGAGAGAGAGAGAGAGAGAGAGAGAGAGAGAGAGAGAGAGGAGGGGGATAAAAGCAAACAGAGGAGGCATATAAAGGAA
>NC_136999.1:3680513-3708013 GCF_032717465.1 Coenobita brevimanus | reverse complement strand
AAATACGACGGCCTGTGGGGAGAGAAACCCAAGTACGGGTATAATAATTTTTCTGTTTCTTCTTGTTTTTTCCATCTAAACCCTCCATGACACACTGGCTAGGATCTTTTATAAATACGATGGCCTGGGGGGGAGAGTCAACAACAGCGCGGCCTCCAAAGCAAACATGGAGCCGTAATAGTCCCTCCAAAGCAAACACGGCGACCGTATCAATGTCTTGAGACGTGGTGGGGTTGGTGGAGGGGCTGGCCAAGAGGTGGAGGGGTTGGAGGAGCGGTGGAGGGGTCGGAGGAGAATTGGAGGGGTCGGAGGAGAATTGGAGGGGTTGGAGAAGAGGTGGAGGGGTTGGAGGAGAGGTGGAGGGATTGGGGAAAGGGTGGAAGGGTTGGAGAAAAGGTGGAGGGGTCGGAGGAGAATTGGAGGGGTCGGAGGAGAATTGGAGGGGTTGGAGAAGAGGTGGAGGGGTTGGAGGAGAGGTAGAGGGGTTGGGGAAGAGGTAGAGGGGTTCGGGCAGAGGTGGAGGGGTTGGAGGAAACGTGGAGGGGTTGGAGGAGAGGTGAATGGTTAGAGGTGGTTAGTTTGGGAAGGTGGGAAGTATGGGGTATGGACTTATTATTATTATTATTATTTATTTTTTATTTTTTCTTGAGGGGGGATGGAACGAGAGAATGAGAATATAGAAAAAAATATCATGGTCTGTATCAGTGTTGGTGGAGGGGATGGAGGAGAGGTTGTGGGTTAGTGGGGGTTAATTTGGGAGGGAGGGGGGAGGAGGGGGTATGGACACATTTTGGAGGTAGGAACGAGAAAAAAACAAACAAACAAACAGAAAGAATATTATGGTCTGCATCAGTGTCTCCAGATGAGGTTTGGCTGATAGAGAGGTTGGAGGAGAGGTTGAGGGTTAGAGGGGTTAGCTGGGGGGGGGGTTTGGGGTATGGACACATGTTGGAGGAGATGGATCGAGAGGATGAGGTGATAAGAAGGAATTATCATGGTCTGCATCAGTGTCTTCAGATGAGGTTAGGCTGGTGGGAGGTTAGGTTGGGGAGGAGGCTGAGGGTAATAGGGGGTTAGGAGATGGAAAAGGTAAGGAGAAAAGTTGGAAAGGGGAAAGAAGAAGAGGCTTACGGGTACAGACAGAGACACGAGATCTTCCAAAAGTCTGACTAATACACAAATAAATAAATAAATAAAGCAGTAAATAAATAAATAAATAACATCGAAGGACAAAGACTCGAAGGATTTTTTATTGATTCATGTATGAGATTTATCGTTTATGCCTGACTTTAAATAAATAGACTTTAAATAAACAGACAAGATGAAACACGAAAGACAAGAAAGGACTCGACGGATTCTCATTAATTCACTTATCTGATTTATCATTTACGCCTGATTTTTCCTCAAGACATTTCTCATCCTTCTAAGATTTAATTAAGGACATTCTTCGCCCCTTTCGGATCCAGGGTCGTCCTTTTTAATGCTGATTCTTGCTGACACAGACGCTTTCCTTCAGCCTACGAGAAACCTTTAAAACTAGGAGGGGTTAGAAGCAGCCTTAAGTTAACCCCTTCACAACCACAGCTGAAAAATAAATCGCTGAATAAAATCGTCTGGGGTGAGTCTGATGGAAAAGGAAACGACGTCTTTGTAGTGAAGGTTTTTTTTTTTTTTTTTTGGGGGGGGGTAAGGCATAGGTTAAATTTTAGAAGCACTGATTTTTCTTGGACACGCATTTTTTTTTTTTTTTTAATATAAACATCTGGAAAAATGGGGAGAAATAAAACTTCAGAGTATGATAATAATACAAAGACGGACAAACAAAATGAAAAAAGATTACATATATCATTACCTACTAACAGTACAGCTACAACACTCATCATCATCATCATCATCATCATCATCACCACCACCATCACCACCACCACCATCAACATCACCACCACCACCATCAACATCACCATCATCATCATCATTATCATCATCATAATCACCACCACCACCACCACCACCATCACCACCACCACCATCAACATCACCATCACCACCATCAACATCACCATCACCATCATCATTATCATCATCATCATCATCATCACCACCACCACCATCACCACCACCACCAACATCACCATCACCATCATCATTATCATCATCATCATCCAATTTCCCACTAGCTCAAGGAGTTTGTTATGATACCGAAACAGGAAAAGCAAAACATAATCACATAAACGACATGACATTACGAACAAGATAATAAATGACGAAACTGAGGACGAATCATAAAGACTAAGGATGAAAATGACAACTAAGATACCAACAGAGTGACGAAAGTGACGAAAATGATGGTGATGGATGACTGTGTACAAGGAGGGAGGTGCAGGGGGGGGGGGGGCGTCGAAAATTAAAGAGACGAAATTAACGAGGACAGGTTGCAGGTAACACAACTAAGGACGAGGACAGGTAATGACGAAACTGACGAAAGTGACGAAGACCCGTGATGGATGAGAGACTTTTTCATTTTCTTTTCTCTCTCTCTCTCTCTTTTTTTTTTTTTTTTTGTACGGGGGTGAGGAAAAGCGTGGATGGTTCACTCTTGCTTCCCTGTCCAATATAAGCGTGATGAATATATACGAGGCTGAGGGTGAGGGGTCAGCTGGTAGTGCACCCTTGACTGACCCCTCACCCTTCCCCCTCACCCTCACACTTCACCCTCATCCCTGACACTCACCCTCTCCCCTCATCCCTGACACTCACCCTCTCCCCCCATCTCTTTCACTCACCTTCTCCCCTCATCCCTGACACTCACCCTATCCCCTCATCCCTCACGCTCTCCCTATCCCCTCATCTCCCTCACTCATTCTTTCCCCTCATACCTCACACTCTCTTGACACATTTCTTTTCCCCTCATCTCTCCCCTCATCCCTCACACCCTCAACTCCTTCATTGCTCACATTCTCCCCTCTCCCCTCACCTCACATTCTCCCCTCTCTCCCCTCATCGCTCGCCCCTCATCCTTCCTTCCTCATCTTTCACACTCTTCCCCTCATCTCTGTTCACAAACTTCACGGCCTCCCTTCCCTTATCTCTCTAGGACTCTCCCCACACCTCACACCATCTCCCCACATCACGCACACCATCTCCTCCCTTCTCCCACACCCCTCGCATCATCTCCTCCCCTCTCTCACACCCCTCACGCCCCGTTTCCCCTCTCTCTCCCTTCAACATCCCACAGCCAGCCCTGTATGCAAATTAAAGTGTGATATTACTGCTCTGTCGTGTATGCAGTCTGTCATTCATAACATTTGCCTTTTTTCTGTGTTTGAGGGATATGAAATGTGTACGTCTGTATTATGGTAGTGTGTGTGTGTGTGTGTGTGTGTGTGTGTGTGTGTGTGTGTGTGTGTGTGTGTGTGTGTGTGTGTGTGTGTGTGTGTGTGTGTGTGTGTGTGTGTGTGTGTGTGTGTTGGGGATGTTTACTAATTACTTAGCTTAACCTTAATACACCCTTCTCTCTCTCTCTCTCTCTCTCTCTCTCTCTCTCTCTCTCTCTCTCTCTCTCACACACACACACACACACACACACACACACACAAAACTATAAACACCCAACACTACCCATCCACACCTCCACTCGTCCATTCCACACACTCTTTCATCCATCCATCCACCCACACACAGAACCATTTGTTAACCCAGATGTGATGTGGTGTGGCGTGGTGTGGTGTGGTGTGAATGTGTGTATATTGGCAAGTGGATTATTGGTTTATCCAGCTGCCCCTCCATCTCTCAATCCACACACCCTTCCATCCATTACCCGCCCATCCACCTCAATCCACAACTCATCCATTCATTAACTGATCCACTCTTCCATCTGATCAAGTCTGTCAATGATCCATTTTTCCATCCATCAGTCCACCTGCAAACACAAGGTCATCCCTCCATTCATCCCTCCATCCATCTATCCAACCATCTATCTACCAATCCACATACCCATCCATTCATCCATCCATCCATCCAACCATCTATCCATCTGTCCACCCATCCATCCACTCATTCGTCACCCTACCCAATACATACAGTCATTTGTCCCCTCCACCTGACACTTAAACTCTTGCCCAGCGCGTTAGTCTATCTATCTATCTATCTATCTATCTATTCATCACCCATACACCGAGCCATCTGTCCATCTCACTGACAACCTATCCCTACGTGCTAGTGTATATCTATCCATCTATCTATCTATCTATCTACCTACTACTATCTATCCATCTATCTATCTATCTATCTACCTATCTATCCACATCCACTAACACCGATCTCTAACCCTGCATATGTGTGTCTACCTCTATCTATCTATCTATCTATCTATCTATCCATCCATCTGTCCATCTCACTGACCCTCTGTCCCTGCGTGCGAGTGTATGAATATTGGCGGGTCGGTGGGTTGTCCGCGCCAAATATACAAACTCACCAACCTTGTCACGGCCGCCCTCCTCGCTCCATTGCCTCAAAAAAAAAAAAAAAAAACTGCCCCCCCAAAAAAAAGATGTGACAAAATATATCTGAGAGTCGGTGCATGTGAAAATATTTTGTGTTTGTGTAACTTGCACGAAAATAGATGAAAAACAGTAGAAAAAAAATACTGTCTGTCTGTCTGCCTGTCTGTGTGTGTCTGTCTGCCTGCCTGTCTGCCTGTAATGTATGGTGACAAACGCCCTCTCTCTCTCTCTCTCTCTTTTTTTTTTTTTTAAGTTCTCTCTCTCTATATATATAATTTCTCTATACGTCTGTTTTTTCTCTCTCCATACACGTATTGTTCGAAAAAAATTTATTATTCCATTCAAAGTTTTATTTCTCTCATATACTACCAGAAAAAAAAAAAAATATTTCCAACACATACCTTTACGAACAACACTCAAAGATAATCAATTATTACTCAGAATTACATCGATTTTTAAAAATATATGTTGGTCGGGAAAATATCAATTAATCACCATATACTCCGAGTTTTATATTGTCTTTTATTCTGGCACTTAATTTCATGTATATCTGGGGTAACTTTATTTTTTTTATTTATAATTTGGCACTTTAATTTCATGTATAGCTGGTGTAACTTTATTTTCTTTACAATTTGGCACTTTAATTTCATGTATATTTTGTGTAACTTTATTTTCTTTACTTACAGTTCGGCACTTTCCTTCACGTCTTGTTACTTTACCTTTTTTTAATATAGTCTGGTACTTTATTTCATGTATATCTCGCGTAACCTTTTTTTTTTATTTAAGTCCAAAATAAACTACATTAAAAATAACAGTAAAAGTATGAAAAAAGTTCTTCGCCCTAATAATTCCTACCGTCTACACACCCATACTGATGAGGAAATTCGGAAAAATACCTGAACGATAATACACACCTCGCTACATTGCCAGATCTGATAATATACTGAATGGGTAGTGATGTGGAACTCTTACCCTATGATTTAGAAAGTAGGCACGGAAAGACAGATAGATAGATAGATAAATAGACAGATAGATAGACAGCCAGACAGATAAATAAATAGATATAGATAGGTAGACAGACAGATAGATAGAGATACATAGATAGGTAGAGACAGATAGATAGATAGGTAGATATAGATAGATAGATATGGACAGACACAGATAGATATAGATAGATGGAGAGAGAGAGAGAGAGAGAGAGAGAGAGAGAGAGAGAGAGAGAGAGAGAGAGAGAGAGAGAGAGAGAGAGAGAGAGAGAGAGAGAGAGAGAGAGAGAGAGAGAGAGAGAGAGAGAGAGAGAGAGAGAGAGAGAGAGAGAGAGATATGACAGCAGTACTCCTGACTACTGTACATTTTCAAAAACATTACATCTACGTACATAAGTGTGTCTTAAGTGTACTCATATACTTACAAACTCGGCAGTACTGCAAGAGAAGAATATAACTTACCTGCAAAAGAAAAAACAAGTCATTATTAATCCAAAAAATCCTTATAATCTTTACTACAACATATATTCTCAATTAAAGGGCAAGGGAGTTTGAGAGAATTACTTACTGACATAATCCTAATAATAATAAATGGCAATGAAACGGTGGGGGACAGGGCGACATGGGGGCGATTTGTTTGTGGCCACCCCTTGCGGGATTAAGGCGTCTGGCAATAGATAGATATAATCCTACTGGTCAAGTCTCCCTACACGCCAAATCTCCATATAAATCAATCCATTCATTCATAAATTTAATAACACTGATAATACCCTAAATCTAAATAATGACTGACACACTAATTAACCCCGTCATTAAAATCTATACGATAATTTAGGTGCTTGATGACAGCTACACAGACAGACATCAATCATCAGACATCGCTAATTAAGTCTAGATAGAAATTCAGAAATGGAGGGTCTACAGGCACGCTAAGTTTCGCCAAAAATACATCATCATCATCATCATCATCACCATCATCATCATTTTCATCATCACCACACACACACACACACACACACACACACACACACACACACACAACTTCTTAAACATCTCATCCCTCCTTATCCCAAAATATTTTCCAGCCTCTCTCCAGTTACTTATTCCAGTCTTAAAACTCTGGACCTGGCCCGTCACTCCAATCCCAAGCCAACAAACTACTTACCGACCCCCTTCCCCTCCTTCCTCAATCTCATTCCCCCCCTCCGCGACCCCCCCTCCCCCTTCCTCAATATCTTACTCCCCTTCCCATCTTCCTTTTCTCTTTCTACCATCCTTTTTTTCTCCTCTCTAACTCCTCCCCTCCTTCCCCAACCTTTCTCTACCCTCCCCAACTTCCCCTTCCTCAACCTCGTCCCTCCTTTCTTCAACCCTCTTCTCTCCTTACCACCCTCCTTCTCCCCTTCTTCCCCAACCTCTTTTTCCCCTCCCCAAACTCATTCTCCCCATCCTCCCCCACTGTCATTTGCCCTCATCTTCCTATGAAACTCAGCTTCGGTACCCCCTCGCCCTCCCTCCTCCCTTCTAAAACCCGTCCCCTTCCCTTTCCCCTTCCCCTTCCCTTTCCCCTTCCCCTTTTTCTTCGTCTGCATTTCCCAACCCCTTCCCGTTTCCCAGACCCCCCTCAGACTTCCCATTTCACCAGCTCCTAAACTAACCCCAGTCTTTCTCTTCCTACCCATCTCAATCCCCCTCTCCACCTCCCCCTTCATCTCTCTCCGACTCCTCCCCTCCTCAAACTTTCCTCTCCTCTCCCCCGTCTATCTCCCCTCTTTTTCTCCCCTCTCCCCCCACTCCGAGGGCTTCACACCGGGATAATAATGGAGTCTGTATGAGATTCCTGGAACTTTGGAGATAGACTTAGACAACTTTAATCAGAAATTGTGAAGGCCCGCCGACGAAGATGACACAGGCATAACTTAGAGAGAGAGAGAGAGAGAGAGAGATACACGTGTGGCAGTTATTAAAGTCACGACGGGGAGATTTTGTCTTCATATTAGCTGAGGAAATTATATCTTAAATACAGGATAAGACAGAAAGATAGACGAACATATAGACAGACAGATAGACAGACAGATAGATGGATTAAAAAAAAACTCTCCCTCACTCCACCACCACGTACTCCAATTTCTTTTTTAAAATCCATAAAAAATGTTCAAACTCTGGAAGAAATCCTGGAATGTACTGGAGCGGGTGGGGGAGCGTCCAGGTGTGGTTGAACTGCGGCCTTCCAGTTCATCTTCTGGACTGGAATGGGCAGAGTTGGTCATTTTGGTGGTGGTGGTGGTGGTGGTGGTAGTAGAAGAAGTAGTAGTAGTAGTAGTAGTAGTAGTAGTAGTAGTAGTAGTAGTAGTAGCAGTAATAGTAGTAGTAGTAGTAGTAGTAGTAGTAGTAGTAGTGGTGGTCATACTACTACAAGTAAAGTTACTACTACTACTTCTAATAGTAATAATAATAATAATAATAATAATAATAATAATAATAATTTTTATTATTTCCCCACAAAAATCAAAGTTCTTCTAAGCACCTATTAATGAATCTGAAGCTCTCTCCATGCATATCTTAATATAAATTTCCCCTAAGTATATATTTATACAGTTTAACGTTGTCTCCACGCATCAATTAACTGCTGGTGAAGTTCCTCCGTATACTGCTCTCCCTCCCCTCCCTCCCCTCCCCTCCCCTTCCCTCCCCTCTCCCACTCTCGACTCCCCAGCCACTCCCTACCACAAACTTTTGTACCATAAACATCTTGCGTCCCCCCTCCTCTCTAGTCCCTTGCCTAACCACCTCTCCTCTCCTCTCCACTACCCCAACTCTCCCGTCTCCTCTCTAGAACCCGTCTCCTCTCCCCTATCTCTTTCCCTCCCCTCTCCTCTCCACTACCCACAACCATCATTTCCTCCCCACTAACTTCCCCATTCCCTCTTCTCTTCGTGTCTTCTTCCTTTCTTATCCCAGTTCTTTCCCCCTCCCTGTTTCACTCTTCCTACTTCTGTCCCCCTCTGTTCCCCTCCCTCAGTTTTTTCCCTATACTTTCCCCCTTCTTTTGTCTATTTATCCTATTCTCCCTCTCCCCTCCTTCTCACCCTTTCCCTCTCCCCTCCTTCTCACCCTTTCCCTATCCCCTCCCTATCAACTCTTTCTCCCCTTCCTATGCCCCCTTATCTTACTCCTCCCATTCCTTTTTCCCTCTCACTCCCTCTCCTGTCCTTTCCCTCTTTCTTCTGCCCACTTCCTCTCTCTCTCTCTCTCTCTCTCTCTCTCTTTCCCGTTTCTCTCCTCCTGTTCCTTTATTCTTCCAAACTTGCCCTGCGGGACAAAATTCAATTCCTTCCCCCTCCCCTCTCCATATCTCTCCTGTTTCCCTCCACTCTCCTCTCCCTCGTCCCTCCCCTCCCTTTATCAGCCCCTTTGCTTTATTCTCGCTCCTCCTCTCCCCTCCCCTTCCCTTATCTTTCTCCGTGCCGTCAATTCCTGTCTACTTTCATTTAACCCTTTTCCTTTCCCTTCTCCTCCCCCTCTCCCCTTCTTCTCCCTCTCCTTCCGCCTCTCCCCCTCTCCTTATCTCTCCCCTGCCTTCTTGTTTCCCTTCCACTCCCCATCCCTTATCTATCCCCTCCCCTCCATCCTTTAATGTCTACTTCCTTGCAACCTACTCACTCTCTCTACCCCCAGCCTTCCTCACTCCTCTACTCTCCCCTCTCCCCTTCCCTTCCCTTCCCTCCCCTCCCCTCCCCTTATCTCTCCCTCCCCCTTCCCTCCCCTTCCCTCCCTGCCCCTCCCCGTCCCGTCCCTTGTACGCACCACCGCAAAAATTAACCGTAAATTAGGCAGGTGGACATACTACACGGCTCACCACAGGACCCCAACACAGCCTAACCTTTCCTAATTTGTCCTACCCCACTACAAAGCCTATCTACTCACATCTACCCTGCCATACTCTACCCGAAGAGAGGGATGGGGTGCTGGGGGTGGTGGTATGTCCTAATCTAACAATCTAACCCAACCTAACATACCATACCTTAGACTACCCTTACCTCATTTATCCTGCCCAACCCAACTGCTATGGTCTTCTTTGTACCTGCCATTATCTGCTTTGACAGTATAACCAAATACAGAGAAGGTGGTGGTGGTGGTGGTGGTGGTGGTGGTGGTGGTGATAGAAGAAGTCGTAGTGGTGGTGGTGGTGGTGGTGGTGGTGGTGGTGTAGATGAGAATGAACTAACCTAAGCTACCCTCCTAACCCAACCTAACATACTACACCCTATCCTACCCTACCCTAACTTACTGTACCCTCTCCTAACCTAACTTAATGTACCCTATCCTTCCCTATCCTAACCTACCCTAACTTAAGCTAATCTATCCAAGCCCATGTACACCTTCCACTCTTGTCTAGACCTAACCAAATCTAACTTGAACTACTAGACTTAACCCTAACAACCTAACTTTTCCCTACCCAACCTGCCTCCCAGCTTATTCTAACTTAACCTGACACCTAACCTGACCTACCAACCGCTTCACACCCTAACTTATTCTCCTCTAACTTGCTCTAACCCAATCTAATCCAACCTAACCCAATCTAACCCTATCTAACCTAACACAAGCCATCCCCGCCCCTGATAATTATTCTTGTGACAGGTGATTGGAGAGGCAGTGAGCAATGTGGTCACTAACACGTGTTGACTGGAACACATAGGGTATAGTGGATCTCTCTCTCTCTGTATTTATCTATCAGTCTATCTATCACAGGTTCACTGGCACACACATGGCATAGTGGATCTCTCTCTCTCTCTCTCTCTCTCTCTCTCTCTCTCTCTCTCTCACACACACACACACACAGGTTTTGATTGTCATATGCATGGCATAATGAATCTATCTATTTATATCTATCTCTATCTATTTCTCTATCCGTCTAACCATGTATCTATCTATCTAACTATCTTCACAGGTGTTCATTGGCACACAGAAAGCATAATGGATCACACACTAGCTCTATATCTCCCCTTCTTGATCTATTTATCTATCTATTTGTATCCCACTGTCTAGGTATCTATCTATCTATCACAGGCGTTGATCAGCAAACACACACACATGACATCTCTCTCTCTCTCTCTCTCTCTCTCTCTCTCTCTCTCTCTCTCAATTACACACCCCAGCACTACCCCACCTTCATCTGCCATAGGAGGACCGAGGTTGTCTGCCACGGAGGATCAAAGACAGAGAAAATGAACAACATCAAAATCCACAGCCAGAGAAATCAAAGACTTTTCTTCTCCTCTCCTCTCCTTCTCTCCCTCCCTCCACAGACGACTGGAGGGAGGGGAGAGGGATGGGGGAGGGAGGTGGGGGAGGGCAATAGTGAGCAATATAGCCCCGAATCCCAGCCCACATTACTCGCGGTTGGGGTGAACGTGGCAGACCTATAAATTGATTTAAACATTCAATAAGAGCCATTACGGAGGGTCATTTGTCTTCCTTGTCCCCGTTGTAATAGCCACACTGCCCTCCCCTGCGGTAAATATTGCTCACCACCCCACCCCTACCCTACCCTGCATCCCCCCCTCCCCTCTCCCCACCCCCTTCCCTAGCTGGCCACCTCTTTCACTTCTCCCTCCTACCACGTCCCACTCCTGTTCCTCTCCCTCAGTCTTCCCACTTCCTGACATATTCTCCTCTCCCCTACCATCCTTTCCTCCCCTCTCCCTCCCCCTTGCCTGCTCTCCCCTGTCATCCCCTTCCACTCCCTAAACATCAATTTCCCATCTCCCATCCCTTTTCTGTTCTCCCCTTCCCTCTCATCCATCGCTCCCTCCCCTCCACTACCTTGCTATCCTCTTCCCTTTCCCTCTCCTCTTTTCTCTCCCCCCCACCATTCTATCCCCTTCCCCTCCCCCTCCACTCCACTGCCACCCCTTTCCTCTCCTTTTTCCTCTGGTCCTTTCTCCATTTCTCCATACCCTGTCCCCCCCCCTTTCTCAGACCTCCCTTGTCTCCCCTTCCTCTTTACTCATCCCCCTCCCCTTCCCCCTCCCTCGCTTCCATCCTCTCTCCTCCCCTCACTTCCCCTTCCCTCCTTTTCCTGACAATACTTCCCCTTTCCCAATTATCTGTTCCATTTCCCTTCTTCATTTCCTCTTTCCTTTCCCTGCCCTGCATCTCCTTCCCCCATTCATCTCCCTTGTCTTCCCCTCCCCACCACCCCCACAGTCCTTCCCTCCCCTATCCTCCCCTCCCCAATCAATCCCCCTATCCTCCCCTCCCCCATCAACCCCCTTATCCTTCCCTCCCCCATCAATCCCCCTATCCTCCCCTCCCCATCAATTCCCCTATCCTCCCCTCCCCCACCAATCCCCCCATCCTCCCCTCCCCCATCAATTTCCCTATCCTCTCCTCCCCCATCAATCACCCCTGCCAGTCCCCCTGTCAATGTTCTCGTCAACCTTACTTAGTCATGACACACACACACACACACACACACACACACACACACACACACACACACACACACGACATAGCTCCACGGATGTCACCTGATGCTGTATTCTAAATGGGCATGGATATTTCCCAACACCCTTTTCTTGGCGATTTATCCAGCATGTATAACTCAATGTCCCCTTTCATGTTACGGTATTAATGCAACTAAATCAATAAATAAAAAGATAGCTGAACACAAAAGAATGCCTGGAACAAATACGCTGAATAAATCGCTTAGGAAGGGGTGTTACGGAGCCTCCTAAGCCCCCTAGAATAAAGGCCCATACCACACTCCCATCAGCATCCACCACCACACCATCTCAATTATTGTGTTGGGATTGCGGTTAGCCACAGCGGAGTCGTTTGGTTATTTCCACAGGTCTCGGAGGAGGACAGAGAGAGAGAGAGAGAGAGAGAGAGAGAGAGAGAGTTATGCTTTCCTCCTCGTCTCATAATTATCGAGGGCATTATTCAGCCAGCCGATCATGACATTAAGGAATTCTACGTGAAGAAAAACCCAGGAATCGAACGTCTGGAATCGTCAGCATTAAATAATTGAATAAGATTGAAGACCGTGCGACCTCTCTCTCTCTCTCTCTCTCTCTCTCTCTCTCTCTCTCTCTCTCTCATAAAGAAGGCGTGTGCAGCCCGAGCGCTAAAATAAATACCAGGAAAGTTACAGTAAAGTTAAATTTAAGAAACACATATTCCAAGGCCTGTACAGACCTTAGAGAAAATTTGATGGGCAATTAAAATAAATAGTTTTGTATCGTCCAGTAATTAGAGAGAGAGAGAGAGAGAGAGAGAGAGAGAGAGAGAGAGAGAGAGAGAGAGGTTCATTACAAGACACTGAAGATTTAGGTAACACAGTACAATTACTTCAGTACACACCACACTGCCCCCTTTTGCAACACTTAATTCGTATGCAATTTTTCAACATGCAAAGGAATCAAAATCTGAGCCAAGTTAAAATGCAAAGAGCATAATGGAAAAGTCGAAAATTTGGGTAATGTGGATGCAATATGGCTGACAAATTTCTGGCCTTGGGTTCTTCCTTTTTTGGATATATAAAAAAAAAAAAAAAGGAAACAGGCCAAAAATATCATTGGACAAAATTAAAAAGTTCTGTCCTCTGAGTATATTGTCTGTTTCGTGGTCTCCCAACACGATAGGTTTCCAATAGTTCCCTGGGTGTGACCTTTTACCTCTCTCAAGCTGTAATTTGAGAGAGAGAGAGAGAGAGAGAGAGAGAGAGCGTTCTTCTTCCCTCATACACTCCCCTTACTCTCCCCTTCTCCATCACACCTCACTAAACCTGCTCTACTCTCTTCCCTACTCTCCCTCTCTCTCTCTCTCCCCCTCCCTCTCTCTCTCTCTCTTCCTCTCCCCTCCATTCACTGTAAACAGATCCAAACCAATAGGGGGGAATGGCTCTGCAACACTTTCTCTCTCTCTCTCTCTCTCTCTCTCTGTCACCTTCCACAAAAGTTCACTCCTCACCAAACTTTCTCCCTACCTACTGTCTCCCTTCATCATTTCTTTACTCATTCTTGAACCTTTCTAGGACGCTATTCTTACGCCCTTTATCTTCCTTATCTTTCACGCACTTCAGTCTCCCTTCACACTCCCTCCAGCCCTCCACTGTCTTCTCCCTGCGTCTCCTTCCTCCCTCTTTTTATCTCCCACCTTCTCCTCCTCCCCTCCTTCACCTTTTTCTCACTATTCCACCTAATCATTTTAGCTTTTCTTCAACTCTCTCTCTCTCTCTCTCTCTCTCTCTCTCTCTCTCTCTCTCCTTATATATTTCTTTACCATGACTCTTCTCTGTTTTCTTATTCTCACAATGCCTACCTTTCGTTCCTCTCTCTCTCTCTCTCTCTCTCTCTCCTCTTCTTCTTTCCTCACAGTCGCTCTCGCATTCTCTCTTCCCCACCTCTCTTCCCCAGTAAACAGAAATAAGGGAACAATAACAGTGCTCTTACTCCCACTCCAACTCTTTTAGTTTATATCAAGAGTCAACAGGTCATCCACGTGCCCTAGGTTCGTATTCTAGGAGGTTAAGGAAGCACCCTAACAACGTTTCCTATGCGATTTATTTTGCTTATTACACTGGCATCTTTTCCTGAGCGATTAATTTGGCTTATTACACCTTACTCTCCCATTCAGTATCATTTAAATCCTTCCAATATCGCCTTACTCTGCATAAATAACGCACAAAGGGATATTAACCAGCTATATCCAAAAATCAATCGCTAACGAACAGGTGCTAGGGAGCCTCCTTACCCCACGAGAATTCTGACCTTAATTTCTACGAGGATTTTTTTTTTTCAATTTATTTCGGATTCCACAGGACGATTCTACTCAATAAAATATAAACTAATTAACCGTAATATCTTGGGAACATCTATTTACTTTTACTATTTTTACAACTTTTACTATTCAACTTTACTATTTTTATTATTTCTATTACTTCTACTATTTATACTACTTTCCTTTACTATACTTATTAAACTATTTTTTTACCATTTATACAATATTTTACTATTTCCTTTACCATGTTTATTTTTTTACTATTACCTCTACTATAAATACTATTTTTACTATTTTCCTTTACCATAATTAATAATTCTTACAATCTTCCCTTACTATTTTCATTATTTCCATTTACTATTTTTTTGCTTTACTATATTTAATATTTCTTACTATTTTTCTTTACTATTTCTACTATTTTTTTTACTACTGTCCTTTACTATTATTTTCTTTATTTACCAAAAGATAATGTTATCTGTCTATGAAAGGCCTCCCGGACTCAAGAAATTAATGATCTCTACCTGAAGGAACTGGACAAACTCCCTTAACCCCTTGAGAACGACGACAGATTTTTACCTATTATTTTGACTACTAACCAACTATTTTCTACACCAATGTGACTACTCAGGAACGATCTTACTCAACCCATGGCCCTATTATAGTGAAAGGGTTACAGAAGCCAGGTAAGCCAGGTAAATCATAAGAATTAATAGAAAAATATATAAAATTTGGTTTTACGCCAGGTATCCCCGAAAGGTAAAAGAGTTGCCCCTGGGTAGAGGACTGTTGGATTGAAGCGTGTAGCATTTTATGACCGGATCCCCTTCCTGATGTCTACCAATGACCCTTGGGTGGATTCGATCCTCCGACCCTTCGGTCAGAGCGGAGCGCTCTAACCCACTGAGGCACGGCTGCTACTGAATCATAAGAGTTTACCAGCTTACAAAGGCTTAGCAGGTGAAGGACGCTGCAGAATGGCGGAAGTTGTGGAATCTCTGTTTACTATAAGAGCAACACTACACACCTCCACACCACACCACAGCACTCCATACCACACCACACCACCGAACATCATGCCACTTCATACCATCCCACCCACCCCAAACCACACCATACCACACCACTCTACTCCAATCCACTCCATACCACACCACACCACACCACACCACACCCACCGCCTCCATTAGCAGCTGAGACGAAGAAAAAATATATATATATAGCACGTTCACCCTAGTCTAACCTGACACAGATTTCCAACCCCTTTCAGTTCGTTCGAAGGCCAAGTGTAGTCAGAGTGGAGGGTTGATTTGACTAGTAACCAAGGACACTCGTTCCTACCTCATAACTACGGCTCGTTGAATTTAAAGCAACCACAGCTTAGTATTTAAGTTCTGAGAGTGGCCCAGTTCCCTCAGATAAAGAAAAATACAATATCCCCCCTTTTTCCACCCTATGGGGATAATAATAATAATAATAATAATAATAATAATAATAATAATAGTACCAGTAAAAAGTTATAATAAGTACAAACTCAAAGAACACACACCTCCTCCAAAATGTAAACAAACTTTCCTTGACCCATGACCCATATAACCCCCCCCAAAAAAAAAAAAAATCACAAATCCATCAATAACATTCTGAGATATACTGTGGACAAACAGGGATGAATATAATAACCTCCTTTAATTTTCGTAGGCGGAGGTAATAATAACAAATGAAATAATATCAACAAAAACAGCTAATAAAAACAGCAAAAAACAATGACAAGCCCTCTCAACAAACACCAAAGCGCTTTCTATTTCAGAGTGACATATTTCAGTGAGATTAAAATGCCCTCACTCTCACCGGCCAATACCATCAGCATAACGACGAGATAATTACAGGTGATTCAATGGACGCACAGGTATTAAAAAAAAGGTGATAAAGGTTGATATGGTTAAATGCTGTGTGTGGGGGGATAGTGTGAGTGTGGGGGGTGCTGTGTGTGTGAGGGTGCTGTGTGTGGGGGGGGTGCTGTGTGGGGGTTTTGTGTGTGTGTGTGTGTGTGTGTGTGTGTGTGTGTGTGTGTGTGAGAGAGAGAGAGAGAGAGAGAGAGAGAGAGAGAGAGAGAGAGAAAGTGGGGGAATAGGAAATGGGGAAGAAGGCAGGGAGTTGGGGAGTGACAGAGGGTGATAAGGAAGGACAAACACCAACTCAAACACCCCTCCTAACTCCACCAAACTGATCCAAGTTCCAGACCCACTTCTGTTGGTACAATACGCCCTGCCAAATAGAACGTAACTCTTATATTGACTCCTACAATTAAGGGAAGAGGGGGCAGGGGGAGGGGGGAAGCTGGCAAGGTAAGCAAAGGAGTGGTGGGTTCCGCTCAGAGGCGTGGAAGCGAAGAAACGTTTTGGTCGGTCACTCGAAATCCGAAAATTAGTTTCAGTTCAATGCCTTTCAAGTCAAACTTTCTTAATTTTACTTCTGCTTTATTTCCAGACGGTTTTATTAATCTTTGGAGAGAGATTTCAAGCTAGAAGGGTTAAATATGGCCTTCAATAACTTCTTTGCTTCCAGGGGGGGTTTCCTTAGTTAAAAAATAAATAAACAGACAAAAAGACGCCATCAAACTGCAAGAAAGTTGGGAAAATGTGTTGGGTAGGTCAAGTCCATGTGAAGGAAGGGAAGGGAAGAAGTAAAGAAAAACTCAAAGAAAATAAAGAAAGTAAATCCTTGTGGGTCCAGTCGGTGTGATGGACGCGAAGAAATAAAGAAAAACTCAAATAAAATAAAATAAATCCTTGTGGGTCCAGTCGGTGTGAGGGACGCGAAGAAATAAAGTGACCCAAAGAAAATAAAGATCCTGGTTCAGCTTTACACAGCTAAATTTGACCTTCATCTAACACCAAAAAAATTCTCCTTTATTAATCATGACCAAACCATCCATCACACATATTTAATAAAGAGCTCTATAAACAGATTAATTATTTTACTTTCCACAACACAACCCTTTGCTGTCCACGCCTTATTTCCGTCTCAGTTAAAACTGTACCACTTTCATCTTAACTTGGCCCAGATTTTCGTTCTTTTGCAGCTTATTTCACGTAGCTCAGTGGCAGAAAAAGGACAATACTACGGCTTCACATTTTTTGTTTGGATCTTCTTCGTGACTAGCATCATATTCTGGTGTTTAGTGCTACAAATCGGCAGTCAGTAGGGAGAGACGTCAATTTTAGGCCAATTTAAGGTGAACAGAGTATGGCAACAAACAGGTCACCCTTAGCCTGTATTCTCGTCTCCCTAACACCTTTCCCTAAGCGATTTGTTGTACTTATTACACCTGACTGTCCAAAAATCTATCCAATATCGCCAAACTCTGCATACAGTACAAAGGGATATTAACCAGCCATATCCAAAAATAAATCGCTAGGGAACAGGTATTAGTGAGCGTCCATACCAGGCAAGATAACAAACCTAAATCCACGTCCAGTTTCATGCTCGATTAAATGTTTTCTAGTGGTACAATTTCCTTTTAAAATTTAACAGGAAAAACTTACATTCTAAAATTGTGAATAGGAGTGTTTTACAAAGCAGGATTTACAGACACAACGCTCCATCCCTCTCCTGACACTGACGCAAATTATAAATTGTAAAATGATACTAAAATGTGAAAGAAAACAGCAATTTACTTATTAACTTATAAATAAGAGTGACGTACATAATAGGATTACGGATACCATGCTCCTTCCCTCTCTCTCTCTCTCTCTCTCTCTCTCTCACACACACACACACACACAAACACACACACACACACACACACACACACACACACACACGAGCTATCAAAAATCACAACTACACCTGTGCAACCCAACACAGTGTTACTCAAACTATAAACACAGAAGACACGTTCCTTACCGTCCCTTAACCTCACGAAAGTAATAAATAAATAAATAAATAAATAACAAATTAACTGACCACACGAAAGTTTAAAAAAAAAAAAAACTGACCCCACGAAAGTTAAAAAAAATCTTAAGTACAAAAAATAATACTGTCTTACTTCCATAAACTTTAAAGAAGCGTGTTTTAATAAGATCCCAGATAAGTAGCTCGTTACTTTTACCTGGCCCCCCCCCAAAAAAAAAAAACAGCATAGGGGATAGCAAACATGACCTTCCCTCACCAAACGCATCAAAATACTGGTGTGTGTGTGTGTGTGTGTGTGTGTGTGTGTGTGTGTGTGTGTGTGTGTGTGTGTGTGTGTGTGTGTGTGTGTGTGTGATATTGTGTGCGCGGTGTTGGTAATGTTGGCAGACCCCTCTACACTCTGACACCAGCAGACCATCACATTTGGTGCGTAGGTAAGCTAATCTGGACAGCAAGCGAATTTAATGCAGAACACGAGGCTGTGGCAGGCGACAAGGGGCTCCTCCAACTGAGATATATATGCAGCACACACACACCCTCCACACACACACACACACACACACACACACACACACACACACACACACACACACACACACACACAGCACCTTTCCTCAACATCCCTGCCATCCTGCACTACACCGCTATGTCACTAAGATGCATAAGGTAGTCTACATATTGCGCTATTCAGTCTTGTGAGGGATTCTGTGTTTTCGTGAGGAGTTGCATTCAAGCACCCCTCTGTTGGCGATTTATTTTGTCTTTATTTTACCTTAACGTTACCTTGTCTCAAACTTCCATCGGACTCCTAAGTCTGTTTTTGTGAGGTGGGATATGAGACCTCGCAGTACCCTTTCCTTGGCGACTTATTTATATTATACCTTAACATTTCCTTGTATACCTAGATCGTTTTAATATCAACAATGCATCAGGAACATACAGGAGGATACTGAGGTGTGATGTGCAAAATAAATCGCTAAGACAGAGGTGTTACAAAATCTCCTGAGTAATGTACAATACTTCCCCCACGTCACCCTGCACTCGTCCTCTATATTCTGCTACTGAATCATACATGCGATTATTCCTCTCCCCCCCCCCTTCCTTTCTGGCTCGCTCTGTATTGTTATCCTTAAGGCTGCAGTCCAAAAAGATGCAAGTTAGATCCTTAACTATGGCAGGGAACGATTTCATGATGTGAATTTCGAAAAAAAAAAAAAAATTAACTGAGCTTCACATCACCCACCAACATGTTAAAAAAAAATAAAAAAAACTTCAATACCTTACGCCAGTTCTACATGAGACAGCCCTTGCATGCATTCAATATGGACGGTGGGTATTGGCGCTGAAGTGGTGACATGTAAAGGCGTGTGGCGAGTAGCAGAATCACTGGCATTAGGGATCAAACTGTCAGCCTATGTCAAAGTCAGATACATTAAAAAAAAAAAAAAATGTTTCTCTGCCATCGTTCCAACCACCACCTCCACAACCACCATTTGCCTCACCACTACCATTACAGAGAAAACCATGAATCCAACCATCACAACCATTACGCACACACACACACACACACACACAATCACCAACCTGAACTCTATATACTCTCTCTCTCTCTCTCTCTCTCTCTCTCTCTCTCTCACACACACACACACACACACACAGACACACACACACACACACACACACACACACACACACACACACCTGTACTCCATCTCCTACATTCCGTCCACTGAAATATACATGTGCCATCCATTCCCGCCTCTCTCTCACCCCCTCCGCATCACCGTCCTAAGGGGCCACGACCCCCCTCCCCCCCACTCTCACAAAAGGAGGGGCGGGTCTCAAGAAATCCCACACAGCCGCAGGGGGAATGTGCTCTCTCTCTCTCTCTCTCTCTCTCTCTCTCACACACACACACACACACACACACACACACACACACACACACACACACACACAAATTTCTGCGACTAATAGAGGTAGCTCGTATTCCCATCGCCTTTACTAGACTTTTCAATACCGTAACACCTCTTCCTAAGCGATTTATTTTACATCCTGTCCCTTATTATTCTTTCTTACGTTATTTATGAAGTCTGAATATTGACTAGTAGTGGTAAAGCAGCTGTAGCCTCAATTTCCTCTGAAACGTGAACCCAGTGGACTGCAGACTGAGACTGTCCACCATCCTTCCTTTGGTGGGATTAGGGAAGGAGCTGAGGGACCTTTGTATAGCGAAGCAGTTGAGACGCCCAGGTATACCAATGCCACCACGTGAAGGCGTCCCACTCCATCACCACTATCAATGAACAGCAGGAATAACACACAAGAGCATAACAATAACGTCCACCATTATAAAGAATAAATCTGTAAAGAGGAGGTGCTTGCGAAAATAACAATGACATCCAACATCAAAAAATAACTCGGTAACAGAGAGGTGGTTGGGAAAATAACAATGACATCCAACACCAAAAAATAAATCGGTAAGGAACAGGTGCCAGGGGAGGACGAGAAAACAGGTCTCCCCGTGTTTGCATTATATTCTTCAGTATATATATTTAAACAAGAGAGCGTCAAGGCATAAAGTCGGGCCCATGTTTTTACTCCAGTTCAGTATTATTCCCCACGTCCTTCCGCTGCTACAGGTACAGGTGGTGCGGGGCTGCCATCACAGGAGTAAAATTCTCAAGATAAAGGATAAAAATTTTCAAGGTAAGGGGGTAATTCTCAAGGTAAAGGGGGTAAAAATTCTCAAGGTAAGGGGGTAAAAATTCTCAAGGTAAGGGGGTAAAAATTCTCAAGGTAAGAAAGTAAAAATTCTCAAGGTAAGGGGTAAAAATTCTCAAGGTAAGGGGTAAAAATTCTCAAGGTAAGGAGGTAAAAATTCTCAAGGTAAGGGGTAAAAATTCTCAAGGTATGGAGGTAGAAATTCTCAAGGTAAGGGGGTAATTCTCAAGGTAAGGGGGTAAAAATTCTCAAGGTAAGGGGATAAAAATTCTCAAGGTAAGGGGATAAAAATTCTCAAGGTAAGGGGGTAAAAATTCTCAAGGAGGTAAAAATTCTCATGGTAAGGGGGTAAAAATTCTCAAGGTAAGGGGGTAAAAATTCTCAAGGTATGGAGGTAAAAATTCTCAAGGTAAGGGGGTAATTCTCAAGGTAAGAGGGTAAAAATTCTCAAGGTAAGGGGGTCAAATTCTCAAGGTAAGGGGGGTAAAAATTCTCAAGGGGGTAAAAATACTCGAGGTAAAAATTCTCAAGGTAAGGGGGTAAAAATTCTCAAGGTAAGAGGGTAATTCTCAAGGTAAAGGGGGTAAAAATTCTCAAGGTAAAGGGGTAAAAATTCTCAAGGTAAGGAGGTCAAAATTCTCAAGGTGAAATGTAAAGTGTATCCGGTGTAGCAGATCTTGAAGGAGGTTGCTGTTCCGGAGTTGACCGACGGAAGTGAAAGCAGCAGCATTACATCACCTGTCATTCTAACTTAACCCAATCTAATCTAACCTACCCTACCCTACCCTACCCTACCCTACCCTACCCTACCCTAACCTAACCCAACCCAACCTTCCCTACCCTACCCTAACCTAACCTAACCCAACCCAACCTTCCCTACCCTACCCTAACCTAACTTAACCTACAGCTTCGTGGGGAAGGTACTAAAATTGAGTACAGTTTGCAATCTGAGGGCTGTATAAAGGAAGAGAGCCAAGAAAGGGAAAACAGCAACAGCAGAGGAAAACACTCGTTCGTAATTCTACCCTTCCTTTCACTACCTTCCACCAGTCCTGAATGTGATAAACCTTGTATTCAATATGGATGGTGGGTATTGGGTGTCGAAGTGGTGACATGTGATGCTGCGTGGCAATCTTAGGGAACATACTACAGTATCAAGGCTATGTCAAATTCGCTAACACACACACACACACACACACACACACACACACACACACACACACACACACACACACACAAACAAGGAACATTCGCTCAGTCACAAACATCGTAGGACTTCTGACAAACGCACACGCTTATGCCTCAACAGCTCGCTCTCTCTCTCTCTCTCTCTCTGACGAATTGCATGTCACAACTCTTTCCTAAAGCTTTCCCTTCCCCACCCTTGCGAAGCTAAAAATATTGCCTACGCTATCATCACCTCTTCTATCTTTATTCTGGCTACAACTGGGCTATTTCAGCTTTTGCTCAGTTTTCTCGTCGGTTGAGGAAGTCCCTAACACCTTCTCCTAGGCGATTCATTTTACCTTACTATCCCCTGCTGTGTTATACAAATCCTTCCTATATCGCCATACACTGCATAAATAACGTACAGAAGGATAGTAGCCACCCATACCCAAAAATAAATCGCTAAGGAAGAGGTGTTACGGAGCTTTCTTTACTGGCGAAAATGCAAGCCTTACACAGACCTCTTGTAAGGAAATAATGAAATCTCTACCTGCACCTTTCAGCTCGTTAAGTCAATCCTAAGGTGGGCAGAAAGGTATGGGGACTGAGTGAAAAATAATAAACCCCTCAGTACTAAAGGTATTAAAAACTGCTTTCACAGTGTTAATGTTTTGTATGCCTTATTCGTTCCATTACCAAATTATCTTACTATTATTATTATTATTATTATTATTTATTTATTTTTTGAGAAACCATTCGATCTGGTGTTCTTGTTCTTTAATGCAAGACAGTAGGAACCAGAAACTGGAAGCTCGCATGACTGTTCCCTGGAATGAATAATAATAATAATAATAATAATAATAATAATAATAATAATAATAAATAAACTATAAATAAATAAATGAGAGAGACAAATTCAATATCCGTTCCCGATGCCTGGACATGTTGCGTTTACAAGAATTGAGGTCATAGGCAAAGGGAATACAGAGTACGACAGTTCCAGAGTTGACCTGCTGCATACATAAAGCCTTCATTAACCCCTACCAATGCAAGAGGGACTTCCCAGGATGAAGAAAATCGTCTGGAGGAAACAAGAATTTTACCTCGTGAACCTGGGAGAGAGAGAGAGAGAGAGAGAGAGAGATCACATTTTTACCAGGTAGGCCCTTCCAATATACAATTTACGGGTTTTTAAAAATGTCAGGAAAATAAATTAAGATCGCCAAATTATTACACCGGGAAGCCAGAGTAAAATACCTGAGGGTGCAGGTGGCGTGTCTTAATGGCTGGGCAGGTGAATAAAGGTGGAGATTTTTTAAGGGAGATTTTTTGGGGGTTTAAGGTGAATATTTAGGAGAATTTAAGGGATTGGTATGTTATTGTTAGGGATTTAATGGATTAGATATGGATATTTTCAGGAATTTAAGGTAATATAAAAACTTTAGGAAATACTGAGGGACCTAAAGGATTTTCTTAAAGGACTTCAGGGATTTTATGTGGATATTTTGGGGATTTAAGGGATACTTTAAAAATGTTAGGAATTACTGAGGGACCAATAGTGGATATTTTGGGGATTACTGAAGGCACTGTAGTAATATCTGAGAATATTTTTAGGTGTCTATTTTAGGGACTAGATATATTTAAAGTTACTGGGGGTGCTTTTTTTAGGGCCAGGGAGGTGAATAAAACATATATATTTTTTAGGTTTTTAAGTTATATATTTTTTACTGAATTTAAGGGATATTAAAGGAACCTATATTTTTAAGGGATTTTGAGGAACGTCTGTTAAGGGAATAATTTCAACTCTTTATCTAAGGCTTCGAAAAATACCTAAAGATGCAGGAAGTTTGTTTTAAAGGATCAGGAAGGAGGGAAAAAAACAGGAAAATTTTAAGTTATTTTTAGGGTATTTAAGGGTTTTAAAGGAGTCTGCTAGGGATTTTTTGGACAATTGGTTATTTATTTATTTATTGACTTATTAACGTCTTTTATTTATTTATTTATTCAACTATTCATTTACTTTCCTTCGTGGATTTTAGGACACTTTATAATACCTTTTTAGGGTCTTTAAAAATGTGTGTGTGTGTGTGTGTGTGTGTGTGTGTGTGTGTGTGTGTGTGTGTGTGTGTGTGTGTGTGTGTGTGTGTGTGTGTGTGTGTGTGTGTGTGTGTGTGTGTGTGTGTGTGTGTGTGTGTGTGTGTGTGTGTGTGTGTGTGTGTGTGTGTGTGTGTGTGTGTGTGTGTGTGTGTGTGCAAATTTTAGAAGCCTGCGTAAATATTTTGGCGAGAGTCGGGAGTGTGATGGATGAAGGCGTTGATTGCACACACACACACACACACACACACACACACACACACTACTTTTTCAGGAATTCCAACATCCACTAATCTCTCTCTCTCTCTCTCTCTCTCTCTCTCAATTTCTCCCGCTTTGAATAATTATTTCCTTCTATTTTCTTCGTTTTCCTACAACATCCTTTTGTTTGTGTTTACGTTCTTGGAAATAATTACTCTCTCTCTCTCTCTCTCATCCCTGGACTCCCCCTTTTAAAAATCTCCCAAAACTTTTTGAGGAATGCGTAATGATGCTGGCGATGGAAGGGAGATTTTTGAGAGAGAGAGAGAGAGAGAGAGAGAGCGCATATACGATAATAGCCACACAGAACGTCCATAGCGATTATGTACGGCAAATGTGCACATAACTGTACACTGCCTGGTCCCTCCCTCTCCCCTTCCCCTCCTCCCCCTTCCCTCTTCCTCCCCTCCATCCTCCCCCTCCCTCCTCCACCTCAAACCCATCTGCTGTCTGCCCTTAACCCCCTTCAGTAGTGTGTGTGTGTGTGTGTGTGTGTGTGTGTGTGTGTGTGTGTGTGTGTGTGTGTGTGTGTGTGTGTGTGTGTGTGTGTGTGTGTGTGTGTGTGTGTGTGTGTGTGTGTGTGTGTGTAGGTTTATTCTTGCTTTATTACTCTTATTTATTCCCCTACTAATGATAAGACTATTATTTTATCCCTCTCCATTCCTTAAAAAGTCTTTCCTTCGCTGAAAAAACACGAAAAAAAACAAACACGCGCAGACCAGAAATAAACATGAATTCTCTAGTTAAGGAAGACGCAGAATGTTTACTTACAAACTCTAATACTCTTCAGCAGAGAATAAGAACACAGTCAAAAAACTAATCAAACCCCTAAAATAACACAAGACATAAGAATAACAACATAACATACTCAATACCTAACCTAATCTAACTTACTGAACAGCCCTAACTCACACAATCTAACCTTACCTAACCCCAAAGCCTTTCTAACCTAACCTAGCCACTTAAGGTAACTCAAGTCTCACCTAACCTAACAGTGCAGCCTAATTTCACCTAACCAACATCCTTACCTAACATCACTTCCACACTTCTGGGATGATGAGACCGCCCAACCCCACTACGGCTCGATAATATGCTCTTGTGCTGCGATAATGAGGGGAAGGAGAGATAAGTGAGGAGAGGGCATGAACGGGTGCATGGATAAGAGATAAGGGCAGGTGAGAGAGGGGGGTGGGGAAATTAGGTCACCTGGATATTTGCAAGGTGTGTGTGTGTGTGTGTGTGTGTGTGTGTGTGTGTGTGTGTGTGTGTGTGTGTGTGTGTGTGTGTGTGTGTGTGTGTGTGTTCTCAGCCTTTTTCACATCATAACACTATCTGTCTGTCATATCACTAGAGGCAGATGGAGGACATAAAATGACAGGTGTGGTAGGTGTGGTGTGGTGTGGTGGCTGCAGGGAACCAGCTTTCAGTTGGTGTGTCGTGGGTAGGACTTCTGAATCTCGGAAACAGGCACTAAGATATGTCCAGAAGCAAATGCAGAAGATATATAAATGCACAAATAAATAAATGAATAATGACAATAGGGTTATGATATCCTACACACACACACACACACACACACACACACACACACACACACACTCGTGCTTCTCCCATAAACATAACAAGCATATGCCACACAATTCACACCTCTCTCACACCCACACGCCTCCTCTCTCTCTCTCTCTCTCTCTCTCTCTCTCTCTCTCTCTCTCAACATCAGTCCTACCTAACACTTATTCTCAGACGACGATAAAAG
The DNA here is from genome assembly GCF_032717465.1 of Coenobita brevimanus. NCBI lineage: Eukaryota > Metazoa > Arthropoda > Malacostraca > Decapoda > Coenobitidae > Coenobita > Coenobita brevimanus. The sequence continues at coordinate 3,681,824 of NC_136999.1, read as the reverse complement.
AAACACAGCATGACCATAATCTTAATAGAAAAGCCTCAAGAAAACTGGATTACTGTAATATTCTCTCTCTCTCTCTCTCTCTCTCTCTCTCTCTCTCTCTCTCTCTCAGAATCTCCCAAGTTTATTTCCTCAGTCTTTTTTTTCTTAAACTTTTCCCACGTTATCTTTCTTGTTACGTTCCTAGACTCAATGCCCCTCTCTCTCTCTCTCTCTCTCTCTCTCTCTCTCTCTCTCTCTCTCTCATCTCTTAGAATCTCCGAAGTTTATTTTCACAAACTTTTTTTCTCTTCAATTTTTCCTACATTATCTTTCTCACTTTTTACGTTCCTAGAATCAATGCCCCCCCCCCTCTCCCTCTCTCTCTCTCTCTCTCTGTCCCCTCCATCCTCCTCCTCTCACCTCAACTACACACCTGTCACCCACCTCTTCTTCTTTCCATTTCAACTTTCCATTCCTCCTTGCTATTCTCCTTCCTTTCCTTCTCAACTTTCTATTCCTCTCCTTCCTTACTCGCGTTCCCTCCTTCCCTCAACCTTCCTCCCTCCCTTCCTCTTTTCCTCCATCTCATTTCTCCAGCTATCCTTCTCTTACTCCCTCCATCCTTCCCTCCACCTCTTCCACTTATGCACACATCCCACATCCTCTCTACCTTATATATGAATGACTCTTCCACCTCTCCTTCCCTTCCCACTCTCTCTCTCTCTCTCCCTCCTTCCTTCCATCCTTCCTTCCAAGCATCCTTCACTCCCTCCCTCCGCCTAATCCACCTATCCACCCTCCTCATCTCCACTTGCGCTTATACATGCATGGTTCTTTCACTTCTCCTTCCTTTCCCAGTCTCTCTCTCTCTCCCTACCTCCTTTCCTTCCTTTCCCAGGCTTTCTCTCCCTTCCTCCTCCCTTCCTTCCCCAGTTTTCCCTCCCAACCTCCCTCCTTCCCAGCATCCTCCTCTCCCTCCCTCCACCTCACCTCTCTCTCCACCTCCACTCTCGCTATATACGCATAATTCACTTCATTACGCACTTTTAACGCCGCCTCTCTACCCCGCAAATCTGGGCTGGGGCGTGGCTATGGGGCGTGATGAGGTGTAGTGGTGATGGTGATGAGGCCAGTGGTGATGAGTGGTGATGACAGTGTTGCCCAGAGGTGATGAGCAAGACGGTGTTAGCCTAATTACTGTGCTGTGGTGCTGGAGTGGGGGGCCTTCACGCGGTGGCACTGACGTAAGTGGATTTGTGGAGCTGCCTGGTTATGCAAACGTCCCTCACCTCACTCCCTATCCCCCACAAGGAAAATAGCGGATAGCAGTAG